>NC_056745.1:485696441-485861437 GCF_019279795.1 Protopterus annectens
GTGTCGAGTAAGGTACATCCCAAATGGGGCATTGTACTCTATTATGGGCCTGATGAATGATGAGTAGAGGGGCACAATAACCTCTTTTGATCTAGAAGTGAACCCTTTTGTGATTAGGTGGGCTACATAGAAGGATTTTCTAACCACTTTGGCAATGTAATTGTCAAAGGAGAGGTTGCTATCTACTTGGGTCCCTAAGTCCCTAATTACATCTTCCGAACTTAGTGGACTACCTCCTATATGGTAGTTTGTGGGCACTTTGTTCTTACCAAAGGGGATGACTATGCACTTCTTGGCATTCAGCTTAAGGCCATGATTCTGACACCAGGTATTTGTCTCCGTGAGACCTTTCTGGAGGATGTCAGTGTCAGCCGGGGAGTCGATTATAGCCCCCAGTTTGCAGTCATCTGCAAACTTGGTCAGCTACAGTCCTCCCGTGCTTGCCTGTACCTCAGAGAAGTATATACCGAACAGGAGGGGTCCCAGGACTGAGCCCTGTGGGACGCCACTTGTAACCGGTTTGGAGTCGGACATAGCACCCGCAACTCTGACCATGTGAGTTCTATCCATGAGCCAGTTTGCAACCCATCTCGTGACATAGGGGTTAATGTTCAAGCTGGTGAGCTTATCTATAATGCCTGAGTGGGGAATGGTGTCAAAGGCCTTTGCGAGGTCCAGGTAGGCTGTGTGGACTACCTTTCCTTCGTCTATGGCCTTGGTAACAGTTTCAAAGAAGTCAACCAGGTTTAGGAGGCAGGATCTGTCTTTAACAAAGCCGAATTGGGTAGGGTCCAGTGTCTGGAGGTTCCCAATTTCTCTGTTAATGAGTTCCATGATGATGTGCTCCATGGCTTTGCAGACCAAGCTAGTCAGACTTATAGGGTGATAGTTCCCTGGGTCCATTGTGGCACCACCTTTATAGAGCAGGATAACTGTTGCTGTACGCCATTCTTTGGGTATATAGCCTGTGGTGAGGCTGAGTTTGAACAGTGAGTTTAGGTGAGGGGATAGTTCATTTTGGAGCTCATGTAAGACGCAGCCTGGGATGCCATCCGGTCCCATTGATGCTGTGTTTTTTGCTTTGGAGAAGGCTGTTTTCACCTGTGTGTCTGTGATGTCTGGGGCTCTACAATCTTCTGGAATGGACACAGGCCCTTTTGGGAGTGGGGGGGTAAAGTTTGCACTGAACCTGTCAGCCAGGATGTTGGCAATGTCAGTTGGTTCAGTGTATTTGTTTACCTCTGATGTGGAACATTGATCTTCCATGTTGGTGATGATCAAGTCCAATATGTTGTCACCTCTCGTGGGAGTGGTAATCAGGGCATTTGAGTTTATAAACTCTAGGAAACATTGGGCAAAGAAGTTTGTACTTGAGTAATTTTCCCAGTCTGTGTTAGGGTAGTTGAAATCACCCAATATCATGGTGTTGGGTAGGATCTTCATATTTTCCAGTGTTCTCAGGAATGCTGAGTGGGAGTCCTGAGACAAGGTGGGTGATCTGTAGCAGGCTATAAACTGAAAAGCAGTTTTGCCCACTATTAGTTGCACATGGATGGTCTCTGAGGCCTCGTGCTTTGCTACTAGCCTGGAGGTGTGGGAATCCTTGATGAAAATGGATACATCCCCGCCTTTTGTATTTTGGTCCGGGTTTTGGGGCTGAAAGGTATGGTTAGAGTTGTAGCCTGGTAGTGCTGGGGTGCTCTCTGGAGCCTTGAACCAGGTTTCTGTTACTGCACATATATCGATTCCCTCATTACTGAGGAGCGCCTCGAGAGCGTGCATTTTGAGGTTTAGACTTCTGGCATTGAGTAGCATTAACCTCAGTTTTTGGTTGCTTGTGTTGTTTATGGAGGTGGGTTTCTCTTTTGAACCTTGCCTAAAAAAGGCACTATGGGGGCGGAAAGAGCCTTGGCCAATATTCGAAAGCCCAAGGGCGGCAGGTGCAAGCCATCTCTGGCGAAGCAGCGAGGCTTGTCGAGCATGTCATCCCAGGCTGACAAACACTGGATCCCCTTTGAACAACACCAAAAGCTTAGCCAATTGTTAAAATTTATCATTTTATTTTTATACTGTGGCATCATTTTTGGTGAGGGCAAGATGCTACTCAGGGTCAAGGTCATACCGGCCTGGGCTACATGATCTGAGAGCTCCTCTATGTCTCTTTTCATGTAGTCCAGGGAGGTACGTCTCAGGTCATTCACACCAACATGGACAAAGACAGAGTCATATTTATACCTGTTGTGGAGTGACCCGAGTGCATGTGTTATGTGGCGGATCCTGGCACCCAACAGGTAGCTTACCTTGACCTTCTCCTTGTTCAGTCTAGTGAGTGGGACGTCAGTGTGCCTGACAATAGAGTCACCTATTACTAGTGTATTGGGTGTGTTGTTTAGCCTTAAGGGCTATGGTTGCGTGGCACACTGACTTTGTGAAGTATGTGATATGTTCTTGTTGTTGGGGCATGGAAGTTGTTTGGATGTCTGCTTTGCAGGTCTCTGCTGCTTTGGCAGATTTCTATTTAGAGCCTCCGAGTATGTTTTTGATTTTTTTATGTGTGTTATTGACTGGTGCAGAAATGATTAGTCTATGTGAGACTGATAGTGTGGTGCAAGTGTTTTCCTTCTCCTCATGACTGACTGTTGCAGTCTTGGGTTGAGAGAGCTTTGCCTCCAGTCTGGCTGTAAAGTTGCATCTCTCGCATACATTTGTGTTTGTTGGAAGGAGGAGGGGGTTGTCTGTGTACATGAGGCAATTGTAACATTGCCTCAAGATGCCCAGATTCACCAGATGGACTGGAGAGTACACCTGAAACTGCCCTTTGGACATGCCTGCACAGAAAAAGTGAAGTTATACTGATTGTCCAGTTAAGGACAAATAGAGAGCCCTGTACTTCTGTATAGTATAGGGGTAGTGCTACCATTTCTTGGTGCTTACTAGTAGATTTGGGCAAGTGCTGGACTTAAAAAGAACTGGTTTGAGTGCTTAAGTTAAAAGTTTGACCTGTTCCTAGGGAAAATTTGAAGAGCAGACTTCATGGAACCGGGAATAGTTTAACCTTAGCTAACCAGAGCTGCGCGGAGGTGCGTGATGCACAAAACTGTGCAAAACCCCGCAAATGCAGGTTTTAAGGCAGGGAGATGAAAGAGATAGAAATTAGCCCAAAACGGCCAATAAACTACTAGTTGCTGGGCTGAGACCACTCCTCCAGGGACAGATAGGCTGCTCAAAGCTCCCCACTCTCACTGGTGAACAGAGAAACTTCCTCCTCTCCAAGTAAGGATATGGGCAACACAGGAACTTATACCACAGCTCTGAATTCAGCGGAGCCTGAAAACTGGACTAGACTAGCTTAGAAAAGGCGGGGAAAATAATGTTTTTTTTTTCTTTTTTTTTTTTTTTTACAGATAGTACAGTGAATTACACAGAAACACTTTAAATGCTTTAGACAGGCTAGCACACTTGAGTGTGTGGCCTACAACAGTTAAACAGATACTTTCAACACAAAAAAAAGACTTTAAATGACTTTAAAAGTGCAACACAGCAAAAAAGCAGTTATTTCAGCAGTAAATAGCTTTTTAGAGTACAGAAATGCTAGTGGATCGCGTTTTAGGCGAAAACTAGCGGTCGCAGGAAAAATGCAGAAAACATACTTAAATCAGTTGAAAGTCTCTCTTAGTCTCTCTGCTACTTGTAGTACTCTGCAGGACATCACAAGGAGCTTAGCTGAGTTGAATACAGGCGCAAAACCGCGCAAATGTTGGTTTTAAGGCAGGGAGATGAAAGAGATAGAACTTAGCCCAAAACGGCCAATAAACTACTAGTTGCTGGGCCAAGACCACTCCTCCAGGGACAGATAGGCTGCTCAAAGCTCCCCACTCTCACTGGTGAACAGAGAAACTTCCTCCTATCCAAGTAAGGATATGGGCAACACAGGAACTTGTACCACAGCCCTGAATTCAGCAGAACCTGAAAACTGGACTAGACTGTATATCTGTAGTTGAACTGCAATTCAGCCATGTGACCTCATCTAGTTGTAACCAAATTGAAATGTTCAACAGCCAACAAGCTCAATTCCATTAAATATACTTTTGCAATAGCCTTAATTTTCTTCCAAATATGCTTTAGTTGTGTTGCTAAATCAGTTTATTTATTTTGGAGCAAGTGGTCTTGCTTTCTTTGATGTTTAACTTATATAACTAATGGAGTTTAAGGTTGGATCTATAGTTATGCTAGGCTTTGTCACATAGTTTCATCTGTTTTTCTAGATGTAAGATAAGCCAAGGGCAGCTTTGTCCTTTTAACTTTTATTGTGGGTTTGTAGGTTTCTGTCAGTGCCCACACACCTTTCTGCACTCTGCTAACCCATTTATTCTTCGAAGATTACCCTGGACCAGTCAGTCTTTAGTGGCAGTGAGAACTGGGTTAGGGAGCAAGCTAGTCTGCCAGACTTGCCCACACTCCTTTCCACCCCCTGCCCCCCCCATCAGGTTGTGTACTCCACAGTTGCTGTGCTTGAGAGTTGTATGCATTCTGCTGTGAATGCTTAACCTCATAGCTAAGTGGCAGTATGGCACTATGCAGTATGAGCACTCTAGCATCCTTACTGCAGGAGATATACCCATACTTCTGCAGGTTTCACCACTACAGTGAGCTGATGTGCCTTCCTCCCCCAGGATGGGTGACCTGGCTTCAGCCTCTCACTCCCATTCTCCCTTGCCAGCTCCCTCCAGCAACTGTGCTGTTAGCCAAACCTGTGTCATCTGGGCCCAGTCAGAACTTTATCCCTCAGCACTAAAGGGACAGGTGATCCATTAGACGTTTTCTGTGTGTTATAAGGTAAAAATTAACTGTGATCATATAGGAGAATAAATGTAGGGTGTCAGCTGGATTTTTTTATTGGCGTAAGACTGCCTACCTGATGTTATGTAGTTCTAGCAGCAGTTGTAGTTCCTCGGATTGAGGGAAAGTTGTAATATTCACTGTTACTGGACTTATTTTAGTTGTTTTACATGAAATATAGATAGGATGAATTAATGGTCATTACAGATGTTCGATACAATGGTGTGCAACCTACACTGTTAGGTCATATTATTTATGATGTGGTTGAATAGGGAACTATTGCCAGTGGAAAGGTTCAGTCTAGCTGGGGCTGTAACTAGCTTGCATAAGTTGTTAAATACAAGGAATTTGCTTAACTTTTTTTTTTAGACCAGATGAACTTTACATAATGTCTTATAAAACTGTAATGTTACATTTAGAGCATGGTTGAGTAATGCCAAGTGTGATGTCTTTAAGGACCTTTTGCTTGGGGAGAAAGTTAAAACAGCTGCTATGAATAATTTGATCTGCCCCTAACAAACTGGATTAGCATTCTTTGCTGGAGTCATTACTGCACTATAATTTTGCTTGTATTTTGGGTTATTTTTTAGTGCCAATGTAATGTCACCTCCATTTTTTTGGCCTGACTGGTTTTACTGAGCATGCAAGTGTTTTGGTGTGGGAAAGAGGAAGGGCAAATATTGTCCTTAAACCATGTTTTACTCATGCAGAAAACATCAAAGTCTTTATTATTAACTCACTCTACTAGCACATTCCACGTGTATTAACTCTGTTGTCATTAAGGTGGCAGATTTTTTTCCCTTTATAACTTTGTGGGGGGGTCTGCAGAATTTGGTGAGCACAGTTGCCAGGATTATCATACTGGAGTGGATATTGTTATTGACTGCTATTAATAAGGACATAAGCTGTTTACAAGCCCTGGAGCCAAGCCACTTTGGGTTTATTAAAGGCAGATCCTGTATCTTGAACCTGGTTGGCTTCTTTAAACATGTCACTTATACACTGAACTCAAGCAAATAGGTTCACACTGCCTAGCAGGACCTGGCCAAGGCCTTTGATTCCATCTCATATTCTTGCATTTTCAACAAGCTAATCAATCTAAATGTAAGCATCTGTACAATCTGCTGGATAGTAAACTGGCTAACTGACAGAACATGTATTTGTCATGTCCTCTCCCTACTCAACAACAGACCACTCACCAGCCTCACTATACAAAACTGTACTAATCACCACCAAAATCCTTTTTCCCTCCATCCAGTGTCTACCTATTCTATTAAAAAACACCTCTAAAACTAAATAATTTCAGCTGCTGACAATTTGCCACCAGAATATCTCAGAATTACTGGAGATGCTATAGCTTACCCTGTATCTAACTAACCAATCAAGTACGAAAAGCTATGTCCCTGCCATTTGGAAAAAAAACATATCATGCCTCTACATAAAGGGGGAAAATACATTAACCTCTTCAATTACCGACCTATAGCCATTTTACCTCCACTCTCCAAAATATTAGAAAAACACATTCATTCCCAACTCCTTTCTCATCTTTACAATAACAATCTCCTCTTCAACACTCACCATGGTTTCCAACCTCACCACAGCACCACTACTGTTCTGCTCAGTTTTAGCAAAATCATAAACTCTAACAGAAACACTGGCAACGTAGTATCTTCCTTCTTCTTAGACATGTTAAAAGAATTTCACACAGTTTTACACCATTCCTGCTCCATAAAATATTCTACCTAAGATTTTCCCATTCATCCTTTAGCTTGTTCCACAGCTATCTCACCAACAGACTCCAGGCTGTAAAATGGAAATGACATCTCTGCCCATTTCTGTCTATCTCTGTTGGCCTACCTCAGGGATCTATTCTAGGCTGTTTACTGTTCAACATATTAACTAATAATCTTCACAAAGCTACCAAAGAAGCCTCCTTAGTGTAATATGCAGATGATGCCACACTCATATGCTCTGTACCAAGTCCACCACTACTCTACAAGGTAACCCAGGACTCCTTTTCCACATATAGGTTCATAGGTTCATACCAGGCTATCTGCCCTGGGGCAATTATAAGCCTAGCCCGATTCTGTATGGCTTACGCCACCCCTTGATTTGAGTATACTGTGCCCTTTTTAAGGTTTAGTTTACTGTGCCTCTGTCTAATAGTGACACGGGAGTAATCCCTGGGACAAACCTACGATCCCCCATCCACTTATCGAGATTCTTCTTGAAGAGATTCAGTGAGGTGCTCTGCCTCACATGAACTGGAATTCTATTCCAGAGCGAAGGGAGTCTCTGGGTTATGAACCTGTCCCTCCAGCAAGTTCTATTTATTTCTGTGCTGAGGTTCAAGTCCCTCGAGCGTGTAGCTCTAAGGGATTTATATTTACTGAGGTGGAGCATGTCCATTAATTCCGGATTTGACATAGCTTTGTATGTCAGGCATAGATCGCCTCGAAGTAGGCGGTATGCAACTGAGTAGAGCTGGAGTTTTTTAACCGAGCAGCATATGGCATCTGTTTGAGACCCTTGATCCTCTTGGTGAGATACTTTTGGGGTCTTTCTAATTGCTGCAGGTGTCGGGTAAGGTACATCCCAAAAGGGGCATTGTATTCTATGATGGGCCTGATGAGGGATGAATAAAGGGGCACAATTACCTCTCTTGATCTAGATGTGAAACCCTTCGTGATTAGGTGGGCTATGTAGAAGGTCTTTCTAACCACTTTGGCAGTGTGGTTTTCAAAGGAGAGATTGCTATCAACTTGGGTCCCCAGGTCCCTAATAACTTTCTCTGTACTTAATGGGTTTCCGCCTATGTGGTAATTTGTGGGCACATTGTTTTTGCCAAAGGGTATGACTATACATTTTTTGGCATTTAGCTTTAAACCATGGCGCTGGCACCAGTTATCTGTCTCTGTGAGACCCTTTTGAAGGATGTTTGTGTCAGCTGGAGAGTTGATTATGGCGCCCAGTTTGCAGTCGTCTGCGAACTTGGTGAGCCATAGTCCTCCCACGTTTGCCTGTACCTCGGAAAAGTATATACCGAACAAGAGTGGTCCCAGGACAGAACCCTGTGGGACACCACTTGTGACCGGTTTCGAGTCTGACATGGCTCCAGCAACTCTCACTCTGTGGGTTCTGTCTTTGAGCCAGTTTGCGACCCATCTTGTGACATAGGGGTTTATATTTAAGCTGGATAGCTTATCTATGATGCCCGAGTGTGATATTGTGTCAAATGCCTTGTGGACTACCTTCCCTTCATCTATGGCTTTGGTGACTGTTTCAAAGAAGTCAACCAGGTTCAAAAGGCAGGATCTGCCCTTGACAAAGCCGAACCGGGTAGGATCTAGTGTCTGTAGGTCCCCAATGTCTTTGTTTATGAGCTCCATGATGATCCTCTCCATAGCCTTGCAGACTAAGCTAGTCAGGCTTATGGGGCGATAGTTTCCAGGGTCCGTAGAGGCTCCACCTTTGTGGAGTGGGACCACTGTTGCTGTACGCCATTCTGTGGGCACATATCCTGTAGTGAGGCTGAGATTGTATAGCTGTTTTATTTGAGGGATTAGTTCCTCTTGTAGTTCATGTAGGGCGCAACCTGGGACGCCATCTGGTCCCATGGAAGCAGTGTTTTTTGCTTTGGAGAGGGCAGCCTTCACCTGAGCATCTGAGATGTTTGAGAGGCAGCCCTCTGCCGAGATAGATACTTGCTCTTTTGGGGGGGGTGGAGAAGTTTGCACTGAACCTGTCTGCCAGGATATTGGCGATGTCTGTGGGTTCAGTGTATTTTTTGTCGTTTAGAATCAACTCAGAACAAGTCTGGGAGTTGCATCCCAGGTTTCTAACATAACTGAAAAAAGCCTTATGATTGTCTTTGGTGTCCTGTGCAATTTTTCTCTCAAAGCTGGCCTTGGAGGATTTTATGAGGATCGTAATTTTTTGCTAGTACTGATCAGAGATGCCTTCCCTATTAGGGATTTTGCTCTATCATGTAGTAGCTTCCTCCTTCTCTTGTATAGTTTATTTATGGCAGGGGTCCACCAGACTGGACGCCTGCCTTTGGATGATTGGGTCTTGGTTTTGTTTGGGATAGCATGATCCATGCATTCCTGGAGATGTCTGTAGAATGCATTTATATAGGATTCTGCAGTTTGGGCTGTAGTTTCCACTGGCCCTGGGGCCTTGAAGGATTCCACTTCAGTTTTGAGAAGTGAGAAGTTCACTTTTGAGAAGTTTTTTCACTGTGGTTTTCTGGGATGGGGGTGGGGTCGGGATGTGGACATCCAGTGAAATTAATTTATGGTCTGATCTTACCAATGAGGGATATATTTCTGGTGTGGAGCATAGAGTCCCCATGTTGGTAATGATCAGGTCTAGTATGTTGTCCCCTCTTGTGGGAGTGGTGACTAGTTGTTCCATAGCATTTGAGTTTATAATTTCCAGGAATCTTTGGGCTAAGGTGCTGGGGCTTGAGTAGTGCTCCCAGTCAATGTTTGGGTAGTTGAAGTCGCCCAATATAATGGTGTTCGGAGAGATCTTCATGTTCTCCAATGTTTTCAGGAAAGCCGAATGGGATTCCTGACTTTGAGAGGGTGGTCTGTAGGATGCTATGAACTGAAAAGCAGTCTTGCCCACTGTTAGTTGCACATGGATGGTCTCCGATACTTCGTACAATGCCACTAACCTGGAGGTGTGGATATCCTTGATAAATATGGAAACTCCCCCTCCTTTTGTGGTTTGGTCTGGGTTTTGGGGCTGAAAAGCATGATACTAGGTATAGCCTGGTAGTGCTGGGGTGCTCTCTGGAGCCTTGAACCAGGTTTCTGTCACTGCACAGATATCGATGTTTTCCATACTGAGGAGAGCTTTGAGTGCATGCATCTTGAGGTTAAGACTTCTGGCGTTTAGCAGCATTACCCTTAGTTTCTTGTTCCTTGTGCTGTCTATGGGGGTGGGTTTGACTTTTGAGCCTTGCCTAAAAAAGGCACCATGGGGGTGGCAAGAGCCTTCAAAGCCCAGTGGTGACAGGTGCAAGCCGTCCCTAGTGAAGCAACGTGGCTTGTCGAGCATGTCATCCCAGAATGACACCAAAATTTTAGCCAATTGTTAAAATCGATCATTTTGTCTTTGTATTGTGGCATCATTCTAGGTGAGGGTAAGATGCTGCTCAAGGTCAGGGTCATACCAGCCTGGGCTACATGATCAGAGAGCTCCTCTATGTCTCTTTTCATGTAGTCCAGGGAGGTACGTCTCAGGTCATTCACACCAGCATGTACAATGACTGAGTCATATTTGTATTTGCTTTGGAGTGACCTGAGTGCTTGCGTTATGTGTCGGATCCTAGCACCCGACAGGCAGCTCACCGTGACCTTCTCTTTATTCAGCCTGGTGAGCGGGGCGTCAGTGTGTCTGACAATAGAGTCACCTATAACAAGAGTATCAGGTGTGTTATTCAGCCTTAAGGGCTGTGGCTGCTTGGCACACTGACTTTGTGGGTTATGTGTTGTGTGTGTTTTGTTTTGAGGTAGCGTTTGCTTGGATGTCTGCTTTGGAGGTCTCTGTTGCTTAGATAGATTTTTATTTAGAGCCTCCGAATATGTTTTTGTGTATTTATGTGTTTGGTTCGCTGATGTGGTGGAACTATGTGATACTGGAATTGTGTTGTGTGAGGTTACCTTCTCCTCCTGACTGGTTACACCAGTTTTGAGATGAGAGAGCTCAGCCTCCAGTTTGGCTAAATAGTTGCATCTCTCACATATATTTGAATCTGTTTGGAGGAGGAGAGGGTTGTCCGTGTACATGAGACAGTTGTAACATTGCCTCAAAATTCCCAGATTCACCAGCTGGACTGGAGAGGAAACCATTGACTGACCTTTGGACATGTTAGAGTAACAGGGAAATGGAATTTAAGATGGACCAATAGAGGACAGGGTAATCATAGAGAGTATAAGAGTAATTAGTGCTTATGGTTTAATAGTGCTAACTTGTAGGATTACTTAATTGGACCAGTGAAGGGCCTTAGAATGAGAATATGGTGTTTAAATTGAGAGATAGAGCAGTTCTAAGGGAAAAAGTGAAGAGCAGACTTTGTGGAGCCAGGAATAGTTTAAATCCAATTAGGCGGCGCTGCCCGTTGTTGCGCTATGCTCAAAAACGTGCAAAACAGCGCAAAAGAGGGTTTTAAGAGAGGAAGATGAAGGAGTTTTGGAATTGACCCAAAATGGCCAATAAAACTACAGTTTCAAGTCAGTAACCACTCCCACAGGGGCAGGCAGGCTGCTCAATGTTTTTCACTGCCACTGATCAACAGAGAGACTTTCCTTTAGCCCAAACAAAAAATGGCCTCACAGAAACTTACAAACAGTTCAAGAACAGCAAGCCTGTAACTGAACTTTTTTAAATCTCAGAAAAGTGGGAAAAAAGCAAGATTTTTTTTGTTTTTTTGTTTTTTCAGAGATAGCAGAGGTTAGCAAGTATCAACAAGTTATAACAGTGCAGTAAATGACCCCACACAAGAGTACTAGGCCAAAGACAGATAAAATGCAAGTTTTGAGAAAAAAACGATTTTAAAAATAAGTGCAAACAGGAAATTCAGTAAACAGCTCTAGATTGTGCTCTAAATAGTTACTAATGCAGAAATCAAATTTAACAAGCCAGAAAATGCTCAAAATAGACGGCTATGCAGAAAAACTTAGCAAATAAACAGAGGAAAAATACTTAAAAGTCTCAAAAGTGGCTCCTTTCTGACTCTCAGCGTTTTCTCCTCTTGGTGGGTGCTTCACCAACAGCCAACAAGCCTGAAAAGACGCCAAAACCACAAGGCAACCAGGTTTTAAGAGAGGAAGATGAAGGAGTTTTGGAATTGACCCAAAATGGCCAATAAAACTACAGTTTCAAGTCAGTAACCACTCCCACAGGGGCAGGCAGGCTGCTCAATGTTTTTCACTGCTACTGATCAACAGAGAGACTTTCCTTTAGCCCAAGCAAAAAATGGCCTCACAGAAACTTACAAACAGTTCAAGAACAGCAAGCCTGTAACTGAACTTTTTTAAATCTCAGAAAAGTGGGAAAAAGCAAGATTTTTTTTTTTTTTTTGTTTTTTCAGAGATAGCAGAGGTTAACAAATATCAACAAGTTATAAGAGAGCAGTAAATGATCCCACACAAGAGTGCTAGGCCAAAGATAGATAAAATGCAAGTTTTGAGAAAAAAACAATTTTAAAAATAAGTGCAAACAGGAAATTCAGTAAACAGCTCTAGGTTGTGCTCTAAATACAGTTACTAATGCAGAAATCAAATTTAACAACCCAGAAAATGCTCAAAATAGGCGGCTATGCAGAAAAACTTAGCAAATAAACAGAGGAAAAATACTTAAAAGTCTCAAAAGTGGCTCATTTCTTCTCTCAGCGTTTTCTCCTCTTGGTGGGTGCTTCACCAACAGCCAACAAGCCTGAAAAGACGCCAAAACCACGAGGCAACCAGGTTTTAAGAGAGGAAGATGAAGGAGTTTTGGAATTGACTCAAAATGGCCAATAAAACTACAGTTTCAAGTCAGTAACCACTCCCACAGGGGCAGGCAGGCTGCTCAATGTTTTTCACTGCCACTGATCAACAGAGAGACTTTCCTTTAGCCTGGCTAGATTACTACCAGTTACTTTTAGATGTAAATCTCTGCCAGCACAGCAGCAGTCCTTCAACATCACTTCAGCAAATAATACAGCCTTTGAAACAATTTCCAACAGAAAGCTTCTTGGTGTCTTAACTGATGATAACTTAAAATATGGTCAACACATCCATCACTCAAGCCATCAAAAACTCATCAAAGGTTGGACTTCCTCTATAATAGTACAGGCGACTCCTTTACTCAACCTTTGTTTTTAAGCACTGGAAGTCTAACCCATCCATCTTAAAACAAAACAACATTGCTACACATTTCAAACACAACCCAAAACAACACCTAACTTCTTCATGGCTATTCTCATGCTCACATCCTGAATAAACCCACCTTTATTTCTGTTTCTCTTCCATTGCCAATGTCTCTATCAATCATCCTGACTCTTTCACCTTTCTTAGTCATGTTTCTTTCTCTTTCATACCTACTGCTCTTCCTCTAACTAATCTATATCCTTAATCCTGACCTACTAATACCCACTCCTTACCCATCTCATCATCTTACCTGTCTACCGTTATCCCAATGTCTCCACTATTAGAACCTTTTCTACTTAAGTTTTTTCTTGATTATTTTTGCTTATACCCTTTCTCTTCTTCCTGCTCCTCTATTTTTCTGTTCCTGCTCTAGTGACATCCTACCTCATTAGTGTCACTATACATATACTGAACCTATGTGCAGTATCATTGCTATTGTATCTCCAGCTGTTACATGTTAATATATCTTTGATTTATAGGTTCATAGGTTCATAGGTATGCACTAGGCTAATGGCTCTGGGGCCTTTACAAGCCTAGCCATAGGATTACCCTGACATTATGCCACCTGACCTTAGTTTCCAGTGCCTCTGTCGAGTAGAGCCACTGGAGTTATTCCCGGGGTGAATTTTCTATTTCCCATCCACTCTTCAAGATTTCTCTTGAAGAGGGTCAGAGAGGTGCTCTGCTTAACATGTATGGGAAGTCTATTCCATAGCATGAGCAGTCTCTGGGTTATGAACCTGTCCCTCCAGTACGTTCTGTTGATTGTCATAATGAGTTTGCGGTCTCTGGACCGTGTGGTGTGGAGGGATTGGTATTTCTTTAGATGCAGTATTTCTAACAGAGCTGGGTCAGACATGGCTTTTTAAGTCAAACAGAGATCGCCTCTAAGCAGGCGATATGAGACAGAGAATAGTTGGAATTTTTTGAGTCTGTCCATATAGGGAAAGTGTTTAAGGCCTAGGATCCTGTTTGTGAGGTACTTTTGCAACCTCTCCAGTTGTTGCACATGTCTAGTGAGGTACATGCCAAATGGGGCATTGTAATCAATGACTGGCCTAATGAGGGAAGAGTAGAAGGAGACAATGACCTCTTTCTTCCTGGATGCAAAACCCTTAGTAATGACATGTGCCACATAGAAGGACTTTCTGACCACAGTGGCAATGTGGTGATAAAAAGAGAGGCTGCTGTCAACCTGTGTTCCCGGATCTCTTATAATGCCTTCTGTGTTCAGTGGACTACCATCGATGTGGTATTTCATGGGAACTGGGTTTTTCCCAAAGGGGATGATGACACAATTTTTGGCATTGAGCTTAAGGCCATGGTTCTGACACCAGTTGCTGGTCTCAGTGAGGCCATTCTGTAGGCTGTCAACATCACTTGGGGGGATAATAAAAGCTCCCAGCTTGCAATTGTCTGTGAATGTTGTCAGCCAGAGTCCCTTCGTGTTGGCCTGGACTTCAGAGAAGTAGATACCAAACAGGAGAGGACCCAGGACTGAACCCTGTGGGACTCCACTCATGACTGGTCTGCAGTCTGACTTGGAGTCACCTACTTTCACACTGTGGGTTCTGTCTCTGAGCCACTTTGCGACCCACCTAGTGATATAGGGGTTGATGCCTAGCTTAGTGAATTTTTCTATAATTCCTGAGAGGGGAATGGTATCAAAGTCCTTGGCCAGATCAAGGTAGGCTGTATGAACCACCTTGCTTTCATCCACAGCTCTGGTGACTGACTCAAAGAAGTCAACCAAGTTGAGCAGGCATGATCTACCCTTCACAAAACCAAACTGTGTGGGATCCAGAGTTTGGAGATTCCCTATATCCTTGTTTATTAGGTCCATGATGATGCATTCCATAGCTTTGCATATCATACTCGTCAGGCTCATGGGACGATAGTTCCCAGGGTCTGTAGTCGCTCCTCCTTTATGGAGAGGGATGCCCATTCGGTAGGGACAAAGCCTGAGGTGAGGCTTTGATTGAACAGGGCACAAAGGTGAGGTGCTAGTTCACTCTGTAGTTCATGTAGAACACAGCCAGGGATATTGTCAGGTCCCATAGAAGCTGTATTCTTGGCCTTGGACAGTGGTGTTTTAACCTGTGCAGCAGTAATACTGGGTGCCTGGTAATCTACTGGGATTGTGATTGGTCCTCTGAGGGGGGAGAGACAGGTAATGTTGGCACTAAATATGTCACCCAGTATGCTGGCAATATCTGTTGGCTCAGTATAGGAGGCTCCATTGTGCAGTAGCTCAGAGCAAATCTGGGTATTGCCGTGGAGATTCTTTACATAACTATAGAAGGCCTTGTGGTTGTCTTTGCTATCCACTGAAATTCTGTTTTCATAGCTAGCTTTACAGGATTTGATGAATGATCTCAACTTTTTGTTGAGGCTGATAAGGGAGTTTTTCCAGTCTTGGGACTTCACCTTATTCTGCATCAGTTTCCTCCTTCTGTTGTAGAGTTTGTTTATGGCAGGGGACCACCACATTGGCTTTCATTTTTTTGGAGGAGAACATCTTTGTTCTACTGAGTATGGCGAGAGCCATGCATTTGTGTACGTGTTTGTACAGTGCATTGGTGTATGATTCGGTGTCCATGCAACTATTCTCCATTTGCATGAGTGCCGTGAAGTTAGCCACCTCTGTTTTTAGGAGCCCAAAGTTAGCTTTGGAGAAGGTTTTCATGGTGGTTACCTTTTTGGGGGGTGTGGGGTGTGGGAGAGATGTGGATTTCCAAGGAGATTAGTTTGTGGTCGGATCTAACCAGGGAGGAGTTGACTATTTGTATCGAGCAATGGTCACCCATGTTAGTAATGACCAGGTCAAGGATGTTGCTACCTCTAGTGGGGGTAAGAATGAGCTGGTCCAGGTCATTGGAATTAATAAATTCCAGGAAATGTTGGTCAAGTGTATTGGTACATGAGTAGTTTTCCCAGTTAATGGAGGAGTAGTTGAAGCCGCTCAGTATCAGAGTGTTAGGTTGGACCCTAATATTCCCCAGGGTGCTTAGGAACATGGAGTGCAAGTCTGGGGACATGGTTGGGGACCTATAGCAGGCTATGACCTGAATTGCTGTCTTACCCAATGTTAGCGCCACCTGAAGTATCTGATGCATTATGTTGGGCTACCAGTCTGGAGGTTTGCGCATCCTTTATGAATATGAAAACACCACTGCCTTTGGAGCTTTGGTCCAAGTTTTGGGGCCGAAAGGTGTGGAATGAGTTATAGCCTGGTAGTGTAGGGGTGCTTTCTGCTGTCTTGAGCCAGGTCTCTGTTACAGCACAAATGTCAATATTTTCCATTTTAAGAAGTGCTTCAAGCGAATGCATTTTGAGATTTAGACTTCTAGTGTTGAGCAGCATGACCCTCAGAAGACTGCATTTGTTTGTAGCTGTTACGGTGGTAATTTGGTCATTGGAACACCGCCTAAAAAGGGCACTATAGGGGTGGCAAGTGCCTTGGCCAGTATCCAGAATCCCATGGGTGACAGAACAGGCCATCTTTGGCAAAGCATCGAGATCTGTCAGTCATGTCATCCCAGGCAGACAGATACTTGTTCCCCTTAGAATGACACCAGAAACTTAGTCAATTGTTGAAATCAGTCATTTTCTGCTTGTACTGTGGTATCATTGTGGGTGATGGTAGGATGCTGCTGAGGGCTAGGGTCATATCCACCTGGGCTGCATAATCCGAGAGCTCCTCCATGTCTCTTTTCATGTAGTCCAGGGAGGTACGTCTCAGGTCATTCACACCCACATGTACAATGACAGAGTCATATTTGTTCCTGTTGTTGAGGGACTTGAGTGCATACATTATGTGGTGGATCCTGGCACCTGACAGGCAGCTGAGTGTTACTTTCTCCTTATTCAACCTAGTGAGAGGGACATCGGTGTGCCTCACTATCGAGTCACCTATGACTAGTGTGTTGGGCATGCTGTTTTTCCTTAGGAGCTTTGGTTGAGTGGCACACTGTTTAGGAGAGTTATGTGTCTCATGATTAATGTTGTGGTGTGGTGGTCGAGTGCATTTCTGCCTTGGAGGTCTCTGCTGTTTGGGTAGATTTTTATTGAGAGCCTCTGCGAAGGTGAGTGTGTGGTTTGTGTTTTTATGTGAAGGCAGTGCAGGTGTGTGTTCTGGAGGGCTATGTGCTCCATGTGGTGTGGTGCAAATGTTGACTTTCTCCTGTTGACCAGCTATTCCGGTCTTGGCTGGAGAGTGCGTGGCTTCCAATTTGGATATATAAGCGCATCTCTCACAAGTCTGAGTGTTAGGAGGTAAGAGGAGAGGGTTGTTGGTGTACATGAGGCAGTTACTACATTGCTTCAGGATGCCCGGGTTCAGCAGGTTAATAGGAGAAAGCACAGGGAACTGACCTTTAGACATGCCTGGAGGGGTAGACATTAATAATAAGTACTGGAGCTGTTTCCTTGTAGAATGTTTAGTGCTGGTAGCACTTTTGTGTGCTACAATAATTGCTATGAGAAGTCTGGTAAAGTGCTAGAATAACAAGCTAGTAAAAGTGCAGGAGAGGAGAGAACTAGCAGATCTAAGGGAAAAATTGAAGAGCAGACTTTGGCACTGTACAGAAGCTTACAAACAGTCCTGGATGCAGCAAGTCTGTATCTGGACTAGACTAGTTACAGGAAAGGCAGGAAATAAGAGCAAACACAGTCTTTTAAACCAGAAAGTTGAAAGATATGGAAAAACTGCCCAAATGGCCAATAAACTACAATTTCTGGGCCAGAAACCACTCCTCTTGTGGTAGATAGGCTACCTAGTGTTTACCATTCTCACTGACAATCCAGAAGGCTTCCCTCCAGCACAGAAAGGCTTAGGAGGCTCAGAAGCTTACAAACAGTCCTGGATACAGCAAATCTGTAAAAGGCGGGAAACAAACACAAATACAGGCTTAAACCAGAAAGTTGAAAGAGATGGAAAAAACTGCCCAAACGGCCAATAAACTACAATTTCTGGGCCAGAAACCACTCCTCTTGTGGTAGATAGGCTACCTAGTGCTTACCACTCCCACTGATAAGCTAGAAGGCTTCCCTCCAACACAGAAAGGCTTGGGGGCTCAGAAGCTTACAAACAGTCTTCGATATAGCAGATATCTATCTGGACTAGACTAGTGACAGGAAAAGTGGGAAATAAGCTCAAACGTGGCCTTTTAAACCAGAAAGGTTGAGAGAGATGGAAAAACTTCCCAAACGGCCAATAACTATAATTTCTGGGCCAGAAACCATGTGGTAGATAGGTTACCTAGTGCTTACCGCTCCCACTGATAGCTAGAAGACTTTCCTCCAACACAGAAAGGCTTGGGGGCTCAGAAGCTTACAAACAGTCCTGGATACAGCAAATCTGTATCTGGAGTAGACTAATTACAGGAAAGGCAGGAAACAGCTTAGAATTTTTTTTTTTACAGAAAAGCAGCTAAAACAGCACTAAAACCAGTTCAAGTGCAGTGCAAGTTAGCACACTTGAGTGTGTAGCAATATTAGAGCAAATATAGTTTATTATTTATTCAAACTGTATTCTGAACTGAATTCAATTATTGTTTTGTTCAACTCTGAACAGTTAAAAAGTGCCAAAAAATATACTTATCAGCTGAGTAGCACACTCAGTCAGAACACAAGGAGATTCTAGCAATTTTTTTTAGTAAAGTGGAAAGGGAGAAAGCAGGAACAGAAGATAATTCATAGTTAAGGACCTAAGTGGGTTGGCCTTCTCAAATGTTCTCTCTGTGTTAGGTAGAATGAGCTAATGACACTAGACTGGGATGAGTGTCCCAGATCAAATGTACTGTATGGGCGGGCAACTGCAAGGCCACCAAGTATAACAGCAAGACACCAATAGGGAGTGCGGGTGAGAAACTATTACAGCTACTAGCTCTAGCCACTAAATGAAAGTTTTAAACAGATAAAGGAGCAAGGAGAATCTAGAGAATGCTTTTAACTGCAAACAAATCAGTTATATGATACCTGACTAGAACACAGAAACCTCACAAAAAATTCACAGAAAAGCACGGATAGAGCACTCACAAACAGAAAATACAAGTCTCAGTATGAAAAAGCAGTTTACAGTTAAGTAATTCAGTAAAAATGCAGAGTAATGAAAGTATCTAGCAATGAAAAATACAGTTAAAACAGTATAAAACAGTACACAAGTGCAGTACAACAGTAAAAAAAAGCTTTATAACAGTGCAAAATGTAGTAGATTAGCTGTATAGCACAATTATAAGCGTTAAAGAAATGCAATTCAATGAAATAAATGTAAGAAATAACTTATTCTGCTCATGGAATCTTAAGGAATTTCTGCTTTGTCCCAGAGATGAATTACCATTCCACAGCCAAAATAATATAACTTCTAAAGTATATGATACATGTCTTTAGTATTTGACTCAATAGTACCTGCAAAGTAATGATTAAAATGTTTAATTTTTATTGTTGTTCTTTGTAAATATGTATTTTTATTTGGAACTTTTCTCCCCATGCCTCTGTTAAAAATGGAACTTGTACCCAATCAGACTTTCCTGGTAAGCAAAAGACAATAAATAAATAATAAACATTAGTGTGGAAGGCATGTTCTCTACACAAAGAGTAGTTACCAGTGGTGTTCCCCGGGGATCAGTCCTAGGACCACTTCTCTTATATCAAGGCTGACATCAAGTCCCTGTGGCTTACCAAGTTTGTGGATGATTTCAGTCTTGTAGCTGTTATTAACTTCCCACCTGACTTCTAGATTCTTCAGGAGAGACTAGTACGCACCAATAAGTGGTGCCTGGACCATGGCCTAAAACTACATTTTAAGAAATGCAGCACTGTGTCCTTATTCAAAGCTGGGCACCCATGCACTTACCACATAGGTAATACCACTTTGACAGCTGACTTGGCCAATAGGGACTTGGGCACTTTCATTGATAATGAACTATGCTTTGATTAGCATTTATCCACTGTTGCTAGGAAATGCTTTTACCTTGCCAGACTAATCACCAGAGATATTTCTTCCAGATCTAAGGAGGTTATCATCTCTCTCTACTCCTCCCTCATCAGGTTCATACTAGAGAGAGATGATAACCTCCTTAGATCTGGAAGACTAATCACCAGAGATATTTCTTCCAAATCTAAGGAGGTTATCATCTCTCTCTAGTCCTCCCTCATCAGGTCCATACTAGAGTATAATGGTCACTTTAGTATGTACCTATCAAAGCATATGACCCAGCTTGACTGGAAGCAGTGTTTTTGTCACTAAGATAATCAAGGGCATGAGTTTTCTGAACTAAGCAGACCACCTTAAAGCACTTTCTCTCTTTTCTGTTTCCTACAGACTCTTGAGAGGTGAAATCTGTCTATCCCACAAAACTTCAAAGGATCCTGTCCTATGCGACCTACTGCACATCTGCAAAACTAATAACACCATCAACACCTACTTAAGAGCTTCCACTGAATCATGCATAGGACCTCCCAGTGAGATTGATGAGATTCATTATATATATATATATATATATATATATATATATATATGTATATGTATATCTATATATGTATGTATATATGCGTCTTTTTCAAAAGAACGAAACCCACATTACTGAAGACAACATTGCCGAGATGACATTGCCAAAAAACTGAATTTAACGAATGATTACAATCCTGAAACATTTCACATGGTAAGTATCCAGTTGTCCACCATCTAACAATGAAACACACTGCACTACCTCAAACCCACTGAGGTGGGGGGACTATGCCCCCCACACCCCCCAGTGTGGGGGGCTGCCCGCTCACACCCCCCTAACTAAATATACAGATTCTGGGATCACACTCCAATGGGGAAAAGGGTACATTTCCCCTTGTTGGCCACCTGGATACTTACCCTGGGAAATTCTTCTGCATTGTGTTTATTAAATTCAGGTTTTGGCGATGTTGTCTCGATAATGTCGTTTTCAGTAATATTGGTTTTCATTCATTTGAAGTAGAGCTATATATATATATATATATATATGTATATATATATATATATATATATATATATATATATATATATATATATATATATATATATATATATATATATATATATATATATATACATTTATATATATATATATATATATATATAGATAGATAGATACACACACACACACACATATATATATATATATATATATATATATATATATATATATATATGTATATATATGTATATATATATAAATATATAAACACACACACACACACACACACACACACACACACACACACACACACACACACACACACACACAGATAGATATATAGATACATTGATTAATCCTCACTGTAATCTGTTTGGGAACGGAGTGGCTAGTTTAGAGGTTAGTTTTGTTGTAATAAATGTTTGTTGATTTTAGAGGCATGGGGTTAATTTATTAGTAGTGGCCAAATTTTGAAGAGTTATGTTGCTACCTGATTTTGTCAGTTTGATGTGTTTAGTAAACAAAAAAAAGATAGAATAGCAATGTCATACACCACTAGATGATTACTGCACCATTTCAGTGTTTTGCTACCCACCAAAATTAGAAAAGGTTTTGTAGAGTCATAATGTTAAAAATAACAGGGGTTAAGAAAACCATCAATTAATATAAGCATGAAAATAAAAATATAAATATTAAAATAATACATAAACCCACACTGACAATGACACTGTGCAAACAGTACCAGCTACCAGCAAACCATGAGTGCCATACACAGACCACAATACATGTGCCCCCTGATAATAAAACTAGTTGTTATTAGAACTTTAAATACAGATATACACAGATGATACAAAACACAGTGGTTGTCAAAGCTTCTAGAAAACCAACATGATATGAAAAATACATACATTGTGGACACAGACCTTGGTCTTCCTTTATTGTGCCATTATGCGACCATACTGACAAAATGAATCATGTGGCCCTGCTGCAGGTAAGGCTGAAGTTGCTTTAGGACCAAGAGAACGCTAGTTATTTAAGTGCAGCCTCCAGAGAAGGCACTGCAACTGAGAACCAAAGTGGAGAGCCAAGTGCTCTGAGGCAGCAATGTTAACTACTGCTCTACTATTCTGGTCACTATAAGTATATTACATGTGTTTGTATGTGCGTGTGAAAATACCTGTTTGACTATATGTGACAAGAATGAAAAGTAAAAAGATTGGGAGACAGAACATAAAAAATACTCCATATCTGTCAAAATAAGAAAAAAATGTTTTTGCAGCACACCCCTTGGAATATATTTACCAACTCTGAGATTGCACAGCAGGGCTAGAAAAGGTAAATCACCATTATCTGTCCATTTGTGTGATATACCACCAGCGGCAAAAAACTTAGTTAGTCAAAGCACCCCAAAACAAATACAAACCCAGAACCTCATAACAGAAGTAACTCCCCCCCCAACAACTACTACACTAAGCCCCTCTAAAAACAATTTTTCATTTTTAGAGTGACTTTTGAATTTCAAGTTTTCTATGACAAAACAAAATTTTATGGTTACTCATTTTAATGTCAACTAGATGTGTAATGGATTTCTGGCATCGAGCCAAAAGCAGCATATTGGGGAACCAGCAAATATATTCAGTGAACTTTACATCTTCAACATCAGAGCAGCGGAGTAACTGAAAACTAAGACTAAAACTTTCAAACATAGTCTTAATGAAAAAGAAAAAAAAAAAAATATATATATATATATATATAAAGAAACAACACAAGGATTTTTGTGCCTGGGCAAGGGATCCCCGCAATGTGTTTGCAGGAGACTACAAATCTATACTCCCTACAAAATACAGTCAACACACATTGATGAAGAAAAATCATCCTCATGCATAAACCTAAGAACAGAGGAGCACTTACAAGGTCATAAGAGTTGCACACAATTGCACACACACCTATACATAAGTTATCTCCAAGTAAAACATCAAACCTATGCTGCTCTAACCGAAAAAATTGTCTTTCAAGAAAACTAGTTTTGTAATTCCACTTCTACTGTCTTGCTGATTCAGCACTGTTCTTTCTTCGATCACACCAGTGTTTGTGTTTTCCTCAGCCCGATAAGTGCATTTTGATTTAATAGTTGGTGCAAAGTCAAGCTTAACTTTATTAATTATTCAAGGGACTGAGTAAGACAGAGGAGGAAACCTTAATTTTATTGACTTTTTTGTGGTAGCTTGATGTAAAATGTTGACCTGATAATTAAATAAGAAGTTGAGAAGGATCTGCAATTGGTGAGTACATTTGATTTCACATTTGCTTTTGTGCTAAAAATAGTTTGGATAACATGGATAAAGTCCCACTCTTTTGCAAATGTCTGAAACAATTGACTGGTAAACTGGGTACTGTTGTCAGAAATAACTTTGTGTGGACTACCATGGACTGAGAAATGACGTTTCATCTTAGTAATAACAGCATTGTACGTTAGGTTAGGTAGCAAATCGATTTCAAACCAGTTCGAATAAAAGTCTACCAACACTAAGTAATGCTGATTGTTCCACTCAAATATGTCAGTGGCTACTGTTGACCAAGGTAATTCAGGAATTTGGTTTAGCTGAAGTGTCTCTTTTTGCAAATGCGATTTAGCACTGTTACATATAGAACAAGAAGAAAGCACTTTATCAATCTGTTTCAATAAAGAAGGCCAAAATACTAGTCCTCTCGCCCTTCTTTTGGTAGAGTCGGAACCTAGGTGGCCATGATGCAAAATCTGAATGCATTCATGTTGTAAGGAAGTAGGAACAATAACTTTAGGACTTTTGAAAATTATACCAACTTCCATCAGCATCTCATTTCTGTGTGGAAATTAAGGTTACACTTCTGGCGGTACACAGGATTGCTTTGACGACCACCCTACATTGATGAAGTGGTTGAGCTTTTGCAAAACTGGATCAGTCTTTGTATGATCTCTCAGCTCATTAAGTCTCGTAGTAGAAAAATTATGCACTTCCATGACATCAAAGTCAAAATTCTCTGCATCAAGCTGTTCCGTGGTATTTCTGGGCGATCTGGATAAGGAATCAGTCAGATAAAGAAGTTTACCTTTTGTATAGATCATTTTGAAATTATACTTTTGTAATTTGAGCATCATTCTTTGTAGTCCTGCTGCAGCTGAATGCATAGGCTTCTTTAAAATTGTGACTAGGGGTTGATGATCAGTTTCAGTTTGGGCAGCTTGGCCATAAATATAATCATGGAACTTGAACATGCGAACACAATTGCCAAATGTTCCTTCTTAAGTTGAGCATACTGCATCTCAGTTTGGGTAAGAATTCTACATGCATAGGCAACAGGTTTGCCCTCTTGGAGAATAACTGCACCAAGACCGAACTTTGAAGCATCACAGGAAAGAACTACTGGTTTGTGGTCATCATAGTACCTTAATGTAGGAAGGTTGGTAGTTTGCTGTTTGAGGTTATCAAATGCTCTTTCGTGTTATTCTAACCATGACCAGGCAACATTTTTGTGTATCATGTCTCTCAAAGGAGCTGATAATTCACTAAAGTCAGGGATAAATTTGCCCAAATAGTTAACCATACTAAGAAAATGCTGTAAAGCTTGGACATCGTCTGGAGCTGGCATTTCAAGAATGGCTGCTTGCTTGGAAGGGTCTGGTCGTAAGTCTGTACAGGTAAATAAATGACCAACATAAGTAACTTCTGGTAGTCTGAATTTACACTTCAGAGGATTAAACTTTAAATTCACTTCACACGCTCTGTCCAGAACTTTCCTGAGGTTTCTGTCATGCTCTGCTTCACCATTGCCTCCAACTAGCAAATCATCAACTATTACAGGACACGGGTAGCCTGAAAAAATTTGCTCCATTGCACGCTGAAAGACTTCACTGGCAGAATTTATTCCAAAAGGCTTCCTGAGGAATTTGCATCTACAAAATGGGGTATTGTATGTAGTCAGTAGTGAAGATTTGCGATCAAGCATTACTTGACAAGAATGAACTCTTTGCGATCAAGACAGAACAAAACAGTGGCATTTGGCATGAGGGTGGCAAACTCCTCAACTGTACACATAGGATGATGAGGTCTCTTTAATGCCTTGTTCAAGTCTCTTGGGTCAATGCATATTCTGATTTCATCTGAATTTCTCTTATGAGCAGCTACCATGGAAGACACCCACTCAGTTGGTTCTGTGACTGGACAAATCACACCTTGCTGCACCATTTTGTCTAACTGGACCTTGACTTTGTCCTGCATAACTATTGGAACTCTCCTTGCTGGTCTGACCACTGGGTCTACTTTCATGGAGTACATAACTGGAAGTTTGCCTAGCTTGTCATCAAAAACATCAGCATACTCTGAGAAAATAGCATCACTAAAACTGGAACTGGGACATGTGCTTACATGATGTACTTCTTTGGTAAAAGAAAAAAGTTTCATTCTTAAACTGTCTCTGAGACCTAATAATGATTGCACAGGTCTTTTAACTGCATACAATTGCAGACTGTAACTGTTCCCAGCTGAATAGCATGAATGCACTACTGAGCCTTGGGTTTAAATCTCTTCACCTCCATAAGCAACAAGCTTCACACAATTAACCAAATTAAGTTGCTCACCCTCTCTGACTTTAGCAAATATTTCTGCTGACATTACATTGCACTTTGAATCAGTGTCCACTTTGAGCTCTGTGGGTTTACCATTGAACAGGACAATACAAAACACTTCATTCTTTGCAAGTAAATCTACTGCATTAACCTTTTCACCTTTTCACTGACCACCATCTACATAGAAAGTAAGGTTGCAGCTTTCTATATGATCAGCTTGCTTTTTTAAGTGACCTTTCTTAATAACTGAATGAGGCTTGCTTGAGTTACAAAACTTTTGAAAGTGGTTCCATTTTTTACACTTGTGGCTTGGCTGACCAAATGCTAAGCACCTCTCTCTTTTAGACTCTTGGTTAGTTCCACAATTACGACAGTTAACAATAAAAGTTGAATTGGGTTTTGCTGACTTACCCTTATACTGCACTGAGCATGTCCGTTTTGCTAAGCTAGTCGTAGAACTTGCTACAAAGTTATGGGTTCTCCCAGGGGAACTCGTAGGGGTTGCAGCTGCCATGTGCTTAGGCCTGCTTCTGGTTGCCATGTGCTGCATGCCGTCTATGTTTGCTCTAGAGGCTGTTGAAACTATGCTCTTATCACTTGCAAGCATACTTGTGTGCCTTTCTGTGAGCTCATGGATTTGACAAATCTCTATGGCTTTTCTTAACATTAAATCACTGTCAAAAAGCAAACTTTTTCTCTCTGCAGCATTATTAACACCACACACAAGCCTGTTCTTTATCATCTCATCTTTCAAATCACCAAGTCCGCATGTTTTAGCTTTGAGAAATAAGGCTGTTTTATATGCTGCAAAAGTTTCACCAGGCTTTTGGTCTCTTGTATAAAATAAGTACCTCTCTGCTGTAACATTCATCTGGGGGTTGCACATTACTCTAAATTTACATTTCAAGCACTTCGGGTCCTCCCGTGATTCAACTGGTACAACAATATGGCAGTTCCCCCTCTCCACCCTATACATCTGGTGCATACACAAATGAACGCTCTTGTTCAATGGCTTCTGACCCAGCTAAGTTACGCAAAATGAATGCCCTTGTACGTGCATCTTTGTCAGAAAAAGCTGCTTGTATGAAAATATCGTATTCCTGCTAAACTACTCTCCAGTTCTCTGCTATATTATGATCAAACACAAGTGGAATGGGTCTGCGAAATGCCTGTGCCATATCAATACACAGTAGTAAAGGTGCTTGGAATTATGTATGAACATACACACATATAAATATGCCAGAACTCTATGTCAGAATTTGTAATTATGCCCAATAGCACAAAAGACTTTGAAATAACTGCACTTTGCCAAATAAGTCTCTGTGGCACAAGAATGCTTTAAAATCACTGTACTTTGTGAAACCACTCCTTATCAGTGTAAGAAATACTTCAAAATGACTGTACTTTGCAAATAAACTGTACACAGCAGAAAAAGACCAGAGTAAGAAACACTTCGAAATGAATACATTTCGCAAATAAACTGTATACAATACAGAAACTCTTCAAAATGGCTGTACTTTTGTGAAATAACTGTACATTGTAAGAAACACTTTGAAATGGCGGCATTCTGTGAATAAATGTACACAGCACAAGAAACTTTTCAAAATGGCTGTACTTTGACTACACTTTGCAATATAACTGTACTTTGCACACAGCAAACTCTTTGAAATAATTGGACACACACTGCACTCTAAAATACTTCGAACAGCTCTAGTTATGATTTGAATGGCTTCAGTCAATGCAAAATAGTAGTTAGTGCCCAAACACAGTCTTTTACTAAAAAACATGCAGTCGCCTTGCTCTTTAATCTTATTCTGCCCTTTTATTGTACTAGTTATGCCCATTTAATCGCTTATCATGCTCATTATACTTTTGTTGTGCTCGTTTTACTTTAAACATGTTCGTTATGCAAATCAGAGGCAATTCTGAGCCTCATATGAATATTTCTGCTAGTTTTATCAAATATCGCGGTTTCAAACACTTCTTTTAATTAATAATGCATTTTGTGCTTTTCGTTTGATTAATAATGCTTTTTGTGTTACTCGTTTAACTAATAATGCGGGTGGGAGGGTAGCTTAATGGCTAAGGTGTTTGCCTTACAAACCCAAGGTGCAGGGTTTGAGTCTCACAAGAGATAATTGGCTAGGCTTAAAATGGCTCACAAGGGAGGTGAGCTTAGTAATAAACTATGAACCTTGTGCCTTACAAATGCTCCGTTTCATTTTCTTTGCAAAATAAATAATTTGTGCAAGTTCTGGTTACCTTAAGTTAGTTCCTGGCCAGTTTTTGATCGTTTGAACTCCGTTTCACTCAACCAGCTCAATCTGCCTTCACCTTCAACTCTGCACCTCATGGCTTGAAGAAGTTGCTCTCTTAATCCCGGTACTGACAACATGTCACTCGTCTGGTGAGGATAAAACAGATGAACAGTTGTGGGTTCAGTTCAAGCAGCTGTATTACACACAAAAATATCAGGAATGAAGCTTTGTGACTTAAACTTATAAACAGACTGACTACCACACTCATACATGTTAACACTCTGGCTGTTCTCTCAAAATGGCACTACTGCCTGCACGTGCCCACTATTTATATGCGTGTGCCTATATCTGGAAATGCTTCTTAAAGATACATAGACACTCTCCGTTCTACAAAGGGTCTGCCAGGCTCCATGTAAAGTGGCAGATCTCACCTGGAGCATTTAACTGATTGTACACTAAGGGTAACGGGTTGTATTACAAATGTAAGCAGATCACACCTTAGTGGTAAGAGGTTGTAGTTGGGAATATGATAGAGACAGAGATAATGTGCCATATTTTGGCAAGTGGGTATAGCTATAGGACCTGGGGAAGCTTGGAGATGTGGGGCATATAGTAGGACAAGCAGACTGGTGAGGAAAGTGAGTGCACTCTGGAGGATTATGCTGGTATGTGAGGCAGGGTGGAAAAGATAAAGCAAAACTTTAGAAGAAAGACATAGGCCAAGGCAACTAGAGGATGTATATTTGAAATTTATAAACAGGAGCAGAGTTAGCAGGATGGTACAAGCAGTGAACAGCAGACTGAAACAAGGTAACTGGAAGTCAGGCAAGGGATTGGCACAGAAGAACAAGTTGGAACTGGTACAAAGAAGGCAAATGAAGTATAAGGCAGCAATCAGATCAGGGGATGGCACTGGGTAAAAGGACACGAAAGTGGTGGTCAATACGGGGACAGTGAGAGGAAAATTAAATAGGACGGTAGCAGGAGGAGGAGAAGAGAAGTTTTAAGAACAGAGAAGGGAATTAAAGGAGAGGAAACCAAGAGTGAATAACATTAGCATGGCCTTGGGAAAGGAACTGAAGTAGGTCAGGAAGAAGCTTGGCTGTTACAACAGGAAAGGTTTGGAAGACCAAGAGTGATACAGCTGAAGTGGAAATGGTTCATGTAGGAAGGACGATGACATGGTCAGGAGGAAAGCCATGAAATGAGATCCAGTGTAAGATTTTAAAGATTGAGAGTGATACAGGTGATGTGTGGACTGGGAAATCCCAAGCTCCAAGCTAGAAAGTGAGCTGGGTGTAATTCAACTAGGTCATAAAAAGTTTTCTCAATTCATATAGAAGTGTACAAGAAAATATAGATTTCTGAGTGTGGTCCTAATAAAGGTAGAGTGTGAAAATACCAATGGCCAAAAAAATCAGTTCACTGTGTGCTTTAGAGTGGGCTGAAGGACAACTCAGATAAAGACAATGGTGTTGGACTTCAGGGAGGAATTATGCTGAGATGGGAGATACGGTCAGAGGCAGTGAACATATATAGGAATACTTAAAGGACGGAGTACTCAGGACTGTAGAAAAGAATCTGAGGAAGTAAATACTGTGGGAAGAAATATCCAGGGTATTGTTATGGCTAGGCTTGTATAGGCCCTAGGGCCGATAGCCTAGTACCAACCTATTAACCTATGAAGAGGCATGAAGAGAAAATAAAGAGGTCAATGTAGCTAGATAACAATGGGAGGACAGCAGTTGGGGCTGCTTCACAAAATAATGGAATGGCAAGGTATCATGTTGGGAGACCATGTAGTCAAAGTGGAAAGACCTGTGGACAGACAGCAGAAGAGAGAAAGAGAAGTAGTTGAAAGGGAAATATTTTCTGTAAGGGAGGACAAAGCACAGAGACCAAACAGTCTGTCCTTCAGTTTTCTCAGGAATTTGACCATTTTACTGGCAGATCCCCTAAGACTGATACCCAGCAGATCATTGGTCAGCATCAGTATGCATGAGGACTTAACGACAGCATGACACCCTTGTACAAAGGAGGATCCAGGACAAACCTGGTTAACTGTAGGCTGATTAACTTAAAAGCAGTGGCAGGGAAAGTCAGAAAAAATCCTAATGGAAAAGACTGGTTGCTTTCCTTGAGGTCAAACATCAAGACAGCATGCAGCATCCAACACAAACTTATGACCAGAAGGATCTATCAGTCAAATGTAATGCAGTTTTATACCCAGATTGCAGGAGAATTTGGCCATGGAGTATTAATAGACATCATTTACCTGAACTTCATTAAAGCCTTTGACATGTTGTAGCTAGGAAAATGGAGGGACGGGGACAGGGCAGAAACAGAGTAACTAGATTGCAGCATGGCTGGAGGGTGGGACACAGAGGATTGAGGTGAGATGTTCATGTCACTAGTGAAATATTTATTTATTAATCTTGGTTACTGTTGGTTACTGGTAAAGACTAGCTGGGCATGGTACCATTTTCAGTGGTGGCCCGGGGAGAAAAGCCCCATACAGCTGCAAATGAAAAAGAATTAGATAATGCATAGAGATACCATAGTTAGCTTAAGGTTGTACTTTTACATGGATTACCCATAGATTCAGCATAGAAACGAAATAAGCATAGCATAATGCAATGTACAGAAACAGTGTCACTTTTACATTGATTCATCATACCGTGTCTCCTTACTGTTGTATCATGAATGAAAGTATACACAGTATATCCAAACAAGCACAAAAATACCTTGGGTATCAGTTGTAAATCTAATACTCTTCACTGCATTTATTTCAGACATATCTAAAGGAAAAGACTGGCACCATCAGTCTCTGTGTAGGTGACACGAAGAGATGCAACAACAGCTATCTGGGGTCTAATGAAGGACTTGAAAGAGCTTCTATGTGAACAGAAAGAGTGGGGATGAGGTTCAATATAGAACAATCTCAAGCTCTGCACATGGACTATAGCAACCATGTTGTGAAGTATCATCTGGGGGAGTAGAACTGATTGGAGCACAACAGAAACATGAACTGGGGTTGTGTCACATATAGACTTCACCACAAGGAGTAGAGTCAGAGAGCCGTGGAAACAGAAAACAGAATCCTGGGGTGTATTCTCATAAGACGAGACTGTAGAAGCCAAAAGTTGCTATTTTTGCTCTGTCAAACCCAGGTCTTGCTACAATCTAAGTACTGTAGGCAGTTCTGAAGATTATAAAAGAAAAAAAAAAGACATCAGCCTACTAGGAGGAGTCCAGAAAAAAAGCAATAGCAGGGTGTGTGAGATGAAAAACAAATTGTATGACCAGAAATTAAAGCAGCTGGGATTTTATTCAATGGAAACCAGAGAGAACATAATATGGGTGCATAAAATAATTTTAAGAGATGTGAAGGGGTCATCCTCTACAGGAAAGACAGGGGAAGGGTGGACACAGACAGCAGATTATAGAGAGAAAAACTCCCTTGGTCCATGAAAGAAGTTCATGGAGAGGGTTGCGAATCCATGGAATGTATTACCAGAATTTGTGATGAAAACAGAATTATGGGTACATTCAAGAAGAGATGAGACAGGTGCAGAAAGGAGGAGATGGGGGATGGCAGAGAGGTGGAATGTTAAATTCATTAAAAGGGCAGACCAGAAAGGTTAATTGTCTTTTGCTGTCAGAGTAATATATTGCAATATAATGGTCACCAGTGCATTTCTTCTCTACCTACACACACACACACACACACACACACACACACACACACACACACACACACACACACACACACACACACACACACACACTTTTAGTTGTTTCATTGACTCTGTGAAATCAATGACATTAGCACACCATGCCTGTCTGTTATGAATTGCTTCTTTAATTTCTTGCAAATTCCTTTTCATTACTTCAGTAATGATGTCTGTCCACCTTAGTCTCTGCCCCCCTTTTCTTTTTTTTTTTGACCTTTCAGTGAACATTCGGTATTTATTCGCTACATTTTTTGACTGGTCCTTCTTCTGGGTGCCTTTTGTGTGGAGTCTGCATGTCCTTCATGTGGTTTGCTTGAGTTTCCTCCTGGTGCTCTGGTTTCCCCCATCCAAAAAAAAGACATAGGGTAACTGGACACTCTGAATTGGCCATAAGTCAGTAGTGTGTGTGTGATGTGTGTGTGTGGTGTGGAACTACTGTGCAGGATTAGTTTCAGGCACATATGCCTTTTTATATTACTTGGGAAACCAAAACTCTGACTAACTCAGCCTTTGTTGACAGTATGATGGCTTTGCTGTTTAGAATCTTATCCAGATTTGCAATAACTTTCCTTCCAATAAGTAAACATATTTTAATTTCTTGGTTGCAATCACCACTGTGTAGATCTTTGAGCAGAGGAAAAACAAATATTTTGTTGCTTCCACTTCTTCCTCATCTTTTTACAAAGAATTGATATGGCCAGATGACACTGAGCAACAAGCCACCTTTTTTGCTCTTTCTTCTTTCAACTTCATCAACAGTCTGTTCATCTGTTCTTGACTTTAGCCATTATGTGCATATCTGAGGTTGTTAAAAATTCTCCTGGCAATTCTGATACCAGAATCTGATTTCTCTAACTCAGCACTTCATATGACATATTCAGCATATAAATTAAATAAGTAGGGTGACAATATGCTGTCATGCTCTTTGAACCAGTTATCCCGTGTTTGCTTTTAACTGTTGCTTCTTTTTCTGTATACAACTTCCTTGGAGGGCAGATAAAGTGACATAGTGTCCTCATATCGCTAAGAACTTAAAACCATTTATTATGGTTTACAGAGGCAAGGCTTTAGAGTAGTCAATAAAGCAGAAATAAATATTTTTCTGGAACTCCCTTGCTTTTACCATTATCTAGTCAATGTTTAGAATTTGATCTCTGGTACCACTTGACCCTTCTAAAACCAGCTAGTACATCTTGTAGTTACTGATCCATATACTGCTGTAATTATGCTTGCAGGATCTTAAGCATTATCTTGTTAGTATGTGAAACAAATTTAATAGTTTGATATTTTGAGCACTCTTTAACATTGCTATTTTTGGGGATTGGAATATAAAGTGACTTTTTAAATCTAATAGCCATTCTTATGCTTTTCAAATTTACTGGGAAATTCCTACGGCATGCCCTTGGGAAGTGGGAGGAAAGTACAGTACATGTCAACCCCCTCACATGATGGGGGTACATACACCATAGAAATTACCCAAACGTGTATATTTATTTGTGTGTGTGTGTGTGTGTGTGTGTGTGTGTGTGTGTGTGTGTGTGTGTGTGTGTGTGTGCACTCACATGTGTGTGTGTGTGTGTGTGTGTGTGTGTGTGTGTGTGTATATATATATATATATATATATATATATATATATATATATATATATATATATATATATATGTATATATAAATAGAGAGAGAGAGGTGTGTGTGTGTTGCAAACAGGACTCATAAAGTATGCTCCATACTCTTACAGCATGATGTATTATGCATTTCTATCACTAAATTCCCTATATAATGCATGTATCTTTTTATATATTATTATTGTTATTATTATGATTATATTAGTGGCATAGCAGTGCAGCGGTTAGCATTGCTTCCTTTCACTGCTTGTTTTTCCAGTTCATTTCTAAACTGAGATACCTTTTGTGCGGAGCCAGCACATCCCCCACTGTGTATGGGGTTTTGTTAAATGCTGCATTTCCTTCTGCATCCCAAGGACACACTGTAGGTGAACTAGAAACATTCTAAACTTGCTCTGTGTACCCTATAAGTGCCAGGATGAGCTCCACCCCCCCACAATGCTGAATGGATGAAACAGGTCATAGGAGAATAAACGTCTATTATTAATACTACTATTGTTGTTTTTATGGCATTGTTTCCTGTGGGTTTGTGGATTAGGAATATTTTTCAGCGATTGTGACTATTTGGGTTACTTTATATGAATGGGCATAATCGTCGAAGGATATGAAGTTACTTTAGATGATAATTATGTAACTGATGTATGCTAAGTGATTTTTAAAAATGTTTTATATTATTTATTGGATAGGTTTGATGTGTTGTGTTTCATATGGGAAATATTTTTGTACTGGTTTACAGATTCATTTATGTTTTGTTCCTGATGAGTAGATAGCTTTTTTTATTTTTTGTATTCATTTATTTAATTATATTGCAAGAGATTTCTATTTTTTACTGCATTGTCTGCTTATTTGTAGTGGTATTGGGTAAGTTTAAGACTGGACTAGATGATGGGATCATTAAAGAGGGTAGTTTTACATTCAAGAGTTAGAGTGACATGAGTTAAGGACTGTGGCCATGTTTAGACATTTTTGGAGAACTGGTAGCTGTCCTTGGGTAAGCTGTGCAATTGTATGGAAGTCTTAATTGTGCAAGATCGGTTTTGGATTTCTTCATGTAATGTAGTTACAAGATGGATGTTAGATGTTTGCGGTAGATGCATAATGAAGACGAGTGGAGTTTTTGTATTGTGTGTTCATTTTTTTTAATATATTGTATTCAGCTTTCGCATCACATGTATTACTTGGTGGAAAAGGATGGATAGAAATGTGCAACGTAAATGTGTTTCACTGTGCGTTAAAATAAACATTAATATACTTTCTATACTTTTATTCCAGGTTTTTAGTTCCATTTGGAGAGTTGCAGGACATTTCTTTCATTTTACTGTTGGGATTTGTTTATATTTTTTAATATATTAAATTAATTTTCTTATTCAATCTTAATGTGCTTTTATGTTTGTAAGAGTCAGCTCTTACTTATCTGGCATGGGACTGCTATTAAGTTTATGGAACATTGCCATTGCCACTTTGTGTGATTGTCTGTTATTTTTAGAGGTACCTGCAGAGATACTAATATTTACAACAGTAGACAAGGCCTGTGTCACATGTAAGTTTCCTGTATATGGTATCCCACAGGCTGTACTAAGCAAAATCCATAGGGTTGTGAACAGAAGAATGCCCGTGCTCATGCTCTGTGAAATTGATGAATAGATTGCTGTCCCTTTTCACTCTTTGTGTGTTTGTCCCTCTCTCTGTCTTCCATGCTTAAACTTGCTGGTGTTCTAACCAAATCTCCTTTTTTGTCATCACAGGTTGAGGTATTGTATTTCAAAATTCCCCTTGGAAATGAAATGTGCTGAATGGTACTCCATATTGTCTCTGTGTACACAGCTCCTCCAATCACTACACTTCTAACCAGCAATCCCTGAACCAGTGGGTCTGTTAACTGGCTCATTAAGGCTGGGAGACTGTGAGGGACAGGGAATGCAGCGTTATCAGTGCTGCCTTTGGAGATGGTTGTTGGATGGATGATTGCTGAATAAATTAACTCCTTGTCCCCCTAGTGAGCTGGATGGTATAGCTGCATAGATATACAACTGGCTTTCTGAAAAAGTCAGCCTCACCTCTGTGGTGACATGGATCTCTATATAACCTTTGGCCACCCCAGAACTAGATAATGTCCCTGCTGTTCTGCTTCCTATTTAGAATGAGAATCACAGTTTCAGCACATCTCCAGCATGCTTGCACACCCACCCTTCCTCCTTGAGAGAGGAGATCAGGCTTCATCTTATCATTCTTCTCCTGTCCTTCATGGGGTCCTCAGTTGCCTGGTCTGCTAGCTGAACCCATGTTATCTGGGATGTAGTAAAGGCTTCATCACGTTATAGCATAGAGTCAATCAGTACTCATCAGTCCTGTTTCCAGTGACCTCAGGATTAGTATTTTATAGGTCATATGGCTTTACTGCTAGAACAACATCTAGTTTGTTGGCTGAGGGCTTCAGAAACAAGGTGCCATTTTCTCTATACCTTATTCAGGCTCACTGTTTAACACATGTGTTTATCTCACTTGCTAATGCTGCACATGCCAAAATATAGTGACATCTCCCTACACACTGGTACACCTAGTATGATTTTATTATTGTGTGGCAGTGTACATAGCAAGGCTACAGCTCATTCATCCTGGCCAAGTCTAACACAGATGCACACTGTCTACAGAGTCATGAGCCAGAATAAATCAGAGTGGTTCATGAATTTTTGTTATTAATGAGGGAATTATGCACAATTAATTACTTAGTTAGTTACACAGGAGGCCATACTGGGCAGAACTGATTTACAATGGAGGCCCAGGAAGCAAAGTTCCAAAGGCACATAATTTCATTTACCATTGTCCCATCCCCAAAAATTCCTAACATTAAAATTTCCAATATTTGGCAGCCATACTATTAATACACAGCATGTCACTTCTCATATCAATTACTGTGCTACTTCATCTCCTCAGTCTCTGTATAGCAAACACAAACGTCATAAGAAGTACAGATTCAACTAAGTCCAAAACCCCAGAAATACACAAACACTATTCCAACACCCACTCACAATATAGGACACCCTAGCAATCACAGTGTGGTACTGCCTACTCATACATGGTGAACTCTAATATTAGAATAATCACTCCATCTCCAAAAACTTTCACCTACCCATACCAAAAACACCTTGCTACCCTGTCACATTAAAATATTTTTTCTTAAATTCTCAATCAGCTTCACCAGTCTTATCAGAACTTTACTCATGCATGACTGTAAAGAACCTAACACTGGGCCATCTACCTTCTGCACCTATGCAACCATCACATGTCAGTTCGGGTCTATATTAGAACCTCAAAACTACAGTTTGTCGAACACCAAGACGTTGACATGAAAACAGCGAAATCTTAAAAGCACGAACGGCCACTTCCGCAAATTTTTTCACATGGAAAAAATTTGCTTGGCTGACCAACAGCAAAACAAACTTTCAAACCCTAATCAAGTGGGGGGCTCCCCTCCCACACCCCTGATACTGACTCTGAGATCACTCTACATTGGAGAAAAGGGCAAATTCCTGATAATGGTCAAGCACATTTTTTCCCTGTGAACAAATTTGCGGAAATGGCTGCTTGTGCTTTTAGGATTTCGCTGTTTCCGTGTCGATGTCTTCGTGTTCGACAAACTGTAGTTTCGAGGTTCTAATATAGACCTATCAGTTCCACTTCATAAAAATCACCCAAATATTAAAAGCCCTTATCTAAGAAGACAGTTTGCTCAACAAGCTGGAGCAACTAGAAGCCTTCTCATAATCAATAACCCAGACATAGTAGAAATCATAGAGGCATGGGTTAAACCTACCACCACAACAGACCCAAGCCACCATTTTCACAATTACAAATGCCTATTCAGCCCCAGGTCATAAACTAGAATTAGAGGTGGCACTCTGATGTTGATGAAAAATAACACAGCAACTGCACAAAGACAAAATTATCAGTTGATGATCTTGACCTCAAAATAGACTGCAGTTAAACTACATAACAAAAACTCCAGGTCACAGGTGTTATTGCTTTCTTACCTCTCATCCCCAGCAGACACTGCTAAATTCAAAAAACTAACTGAACTGACATTGTGGTTACCAAACACATCAAAGACACCATAATCCAAGAAGACTTCAACCTATATTTTCAAGGTCCCCTACATTCTGCCATTAGAGACATCTCAGCAAGCTTTGGTCTTACACAGCATTTCAGAACCCACTAGATCTAATTACACATCAGGAAGCTACTCAATCCTTGACATTCTCATATCTAAGATTCCCAATACATTCTCAGGAATATAGATCCTCTCCCCTAGCTTCAGTGACCACTGCTCAGTACTGTTTAATTTAATATCAGATAACAGTACTACAAGATGACCTGGCAAAAACCAAAGGGACCTCATTTGTCTCAGAAAGCATCCCCAATACTTAGTAAACTTTAACTACAAAACAAATACTTCCCTTCAATTACAAGACTCTTCATGTCCCATAAAAGCCAATGACTCCTTTCGGAATTCAAAATGCATTGCAAATTAAGAGATGCAGCATGAACAACTTGGAAGCAGTTACCCAACCAAGACAACCCCTTCAAATTCCAGCACTTTAGGAACCTAGTCAAAATTCAAAAAGAAGACATAAATCCCGACTGCCCCAAAATACCCAGAAATCCCTAAAAGTAATGAAAAACAATTATGGAACCTGGTAAATTGTATCTCAGGATACTAAAAAACAAAAGACCTACTTCTAAAGACACTATTCCACCACATCTGACACAATACAGCCAGATTACATCTTCAGATATTTTTTTACAGTACAACCTACCCATCTGAACAACACAAGCATCCAAACTTTATTAGAATCCCCTATATAAAATAAATGCCCTTTCTACATCAGAAGTATCTCTCACGAAGATATCATCAATGCCATCAATCACACACCTTTTGCCCCCTTCCCAGGAGAAGATAGTTTGCAAAGGGCACATCAATTCTCATTCTAATAGCTCTGCAACTTCTGCTTCATAAAAAAATACTATCCCAATGAATGGAAAATAGCCATAGTCAAACCAATACTAAAACAATCAAAACCAAAATATTGCAAAGATTTCAGGCCAATATCAGGGCTTTCTACTCTAGGAAGAAGTTTTAGGAAATATCATCATTACACAATTAACAGACTACATCAAAAGCACTGCCACCCCATCCCCCAACATTTTTTTATTGCCAGGATATAGTACCATGACTAGCCTCTATACCTTAATTGACAATATACTAGAAAATATGGACAAAGGCCTCATCAAAGGGGCAATATTTATGGACCTAACTAAGGCTTTTGAACTAGTTGTCCAAGACTTCCTTCTGAAATCATTAGTAAGACTGTGAATTAGCACTGACTTTATACTGTGGTTCAGAGAGATTCCTTTCCAACAGATTTTTTTAAGTATGAATAGGCAAAACCTCCTCATCTACTACATACCTTACCAAAAAATGTACCACAAGGTTAAGTACTTTTGTTAATACTATTCTCCCACATCATCACTGACCTCATAGTTGATGCCCCTCAAACATGACTCCTACAGAGACAAATCATCCCACATCAACATTAAAAAAAATAAATAAATAAAATATGAGCTAAACTCACTCTCACAGCAAACCAATACTTGGCATATAAAAACTGCCCTCAGTCCACAACAATGGAACATATCCACACACAAAAAAATAGAAATAATGCATTACTTTAGGTATCTTGATGTCTGGCTCCAACAGACTCTAAACTTCCAGCACCACATCAGTACTACAAAAATTAAATACAATCTTTGCCCTTCTGGGCACAAAAAATCACACTTGTTTCCCTAGAAGGAAGAGATGCAATCAACAAATGAGTTCAGCTAGAATAAGCTCTGCCCATCATAGCCAATGCATCCAAGAAAACATAACTACTCCCCAGGCTACATGCAACAATAAATGCAAAGTCATCTCCTGTAGCACACCAGGAAAAAAAAATCATTGCTCAGGGCTAAAAAAAAAACTAAATGGCTTCTATTGAAACAAAATGTATTCTATCATTTGTATCTCTAACCTGCAAATTATTGCACCAAGAAACCTTCAACTTCTTTGCTAGCATTTTAACAAAGACATCTGCCACCTACAATCTAAGAACGTAGTACTTAATCCCTTTTAAACTTCAACATACTAAATGTCACATAACAAATCACTGCTTCTCCACAATGGAGCCTCCATGTTTGGGACTCACTACCCTCATCTTTAACATCTATAACACTCTACAAAGAATTTGGGGTATGAGCTAAAAAAATCCTCATCAAAGAGGCAACATGCAAATGCTTTATAAACCAAGGTATCATATGATACTAAACCCATTCCCACATCACACACATCCACACGCTTATTCAATGCAGGACTCTCCACAAAGCGACACCACTTATTAGGATTATAACAGATGTCCTCTCACTCTCCTTCCTAATACTTTGCCTACTCTTCCCTACATTCCCCTTCTCATACCTTTCCATCAGTCTCTTCTTCAGCTTAACAGTATTTCCCATATCTGTTTTGTAAAATACTGTAAAAAATGTATATACTACAATTATTAATATAGAGCATGCAATTTCACTCTACTTCCTTTCTTAGCGCATCAACTATTTGTACCCAAAATATAACAATGTCATTGTGACATTTGTTCCCATTGCAATGTAACTTTGTTTTTGTCTGTACATTTTTGATTGTTCTGATTTCTGAGACTGATAGTGGTCCATGTAGATCAGCATGCTATCCCAAGTAACAAAGAATAAATAAGTAAATAAAAAAAAATCATAACAAGAAGTCCACAGTATAAATGCTGTTACACCAAAATAGAAATGAGTACTGTATATGTGTAGGAAGTAGGAGTACTATGAGAATGCAATTTATATATGCTGTACTTATACAGTGTTAACTATACTTTGGTAAATTGTTTACAAGATGTGTCATGTATATTAGGGCATTGCTGCGGATTCACAACGATCCATGGAAGGGTGGTTTCAATGAATGCAAATTATCCAAAACCAGTTCTGCCTTCAGTAAGCATTGAATCAGTTTTATTTGCAGGAGACAAGCCCCTCTGCACCCTCCATGTGGGGGAAACCTCCACTCTCCTCAGAATTATATACACCATCTTTAGGGTCACACAACAGTGGAGAAAAGGGCAGTCTCCATTTTCATCAAAGGCAGTTTCGGTGAACTGGCTTTAGTTTCTTTGCATTCCCTGAAATTGCCTTTGACAGATTGACATGCTCCACATTACTACACTGACTATAGCTCATGACACTGGTGTGTACAGTGTGTAAAAATGTATAAACAGTAGATCTGGTGTTTTATTTTGTGAACAGTAGCAAAATATGAATAAGGAGTATGACCAGTGAGAATTGTGTATGGATTTTAGAGTAAGGGATAGCAGTTATGGTGCAGCAGGTTGCTAGAGGATAACTGACATAACAAAAGCAAGGCAGAAAAGCTTTGTTCATCTAAATTACCATTCAGTAGACATTGTAGAACAATTCAGTACAGGAAAATGACTATGAGTGAAAGGAGTAGAGAGTTTTGCAGAAAAGCAGGAGGATAGAACTGTGGGGAGCATGGGGCACAGGAATTGCAAAGACTTTGATAATGGCTACTGGTTACTAGCTGAGTTACTATACTCTTAGCATTCTGCTATTCAGAATTATCATGCTGGGTTAATGCCCCACACCACCAGTAACATTAACCTTACAGATGAAGACTTCTAAGATGGCTGCACACTGATCAACAGGGTAACTCCAGCTCTCCCACTGTGAAAACAGAAACTGAGAAACTGTAGCAAGAGATATTGTCAGCTCGAGTAAAATTCAGTTACCTGATTGTAAGGAACTGCCACGATGCCTTCAAGGAAGAAACTAAGAGAGACTGAAAGAAAATCAACTAAAAAAATGTAAAGAGAAACACTGACTGGGAAGAAATGGCTTCCAGTAATCTAGAGGAAAAATAAATCAAATGTTTTCAGAGCTGATTAAAATAAATTAAACATTGAAAGAGTATGTCAACTAAAATAACAAATGGCTGGAAAAAATGAAATAAGCTTTAAACAGATATTCAGATGAGCTGATAAAAATGTAAAGGTCAGAGGTCGAAATGAAGACAAGGCTGTTTCAGTATGACACTGCTCAAGAAGAGATGTTTCAAGAAATGGTAGAATTAGAGGACAGTGCACGTAGGGGAAATCTGAGACTTTCTGCTGTACAAGAGAAACTAGAGGGAACAGACTGTATTAATTTTGTGAAGGCACAAATAAGCAATTGGGCTGGTATTCCACAATAGGAACTGTTAACTGAAAAGACACACTGCATGTGCTCCAAATATGGCCACAAGAAAGCAGCCAAGACCTTTATTAGCAAAGATGCAAACCTACCAGCAGAAAAGGTTGATCCTGACAGAACTGTGGCAAAAGAGCAAAGTATTAAGAGTTGGAAACAGTAGAGCATTTGTGGAAAATGATTATTCACTGTACACCAGGTAGAAGAAAAACATATTTATTCCAGTAATCAGGGAATGTCAAGAGGCAGGTGTGAGATTCAAGCTGCTGTATCCAGCTAAATTCAAAATATTTTTCATGGAGGATCAAAGTCATTTTTTGATGCTGAACAGGCTAAGGAGGAAATGCAAAAGTTTGTCCAACAAAAAAATATCCATCAAGCAGAAGGGGGTCTCTGCTTCTCATTATTCTGATAATGACACACAAACACAGAGTTTTCCAGTGACACCTTTTCCACTGTTCCAAATAAAAATGCTTGAGAGACAGGGAAAAGCACAGGAGTTTATCAGACGAATCAGGGCACTACGGAATTGAACCGGAATCTGGGGTTGGGAGATGGAGGTGAACAAGAAGACGACCAGCAACATAGAAATTAGTGAATAAATGTGAGACTGCATCAGTTGCATTTGTGAAATACTGCTGTATTAGAATAAGTGGAAAGAGTGAACTTTTGTTGACTTTGTTAAACTTCTGAGGAACTGAAAGACATTTGCCTCACTTTATGTCATTAATTTTTGGAAGGACTCTGAAGGGAGGGATGGAGGAAGGAAAAAGGTAATTGTAAGTAAAACAATTTATTTTCTTAACAGAATTTCTATGAAACTTTTCACAATATAAATTGCCTATTTTATAGTAAAGTATTTTAGTTTTCCTATATGTGATAAAGTTATTAAACTAAACAGATGCCTTTTTTCTTTCTTCTTTTTGGTGTAAACAAATGAAGAAATATAGGCATTATGGTGTAAAAAAGAAGATAAGCTAGACAAAAGCATGTTTAAGTTAATAGGCTGTAATCTTGGTTGTTGAGGCAGGAGATGGGGTGTAAAAGTACACATTATTATATATAGAGAGCTGATATGTTTTCTCTTACTTTTGCATAGGTAAATGTCTGAATTAAGACTTTGATTTATCTAATAACAAATTTTAAGTGGAAACAAGTAAATATGAAAACATTGAATATAATGATAAGATCTGAAGTAGGAGATTCATTTGTCTGCAACCTGTGGGTTATGGATCCGACATCGGATCCGAACCGGCATGGTTTACCAGCTATGGATCCAAGCTCTCAGCTCCTCCCCTCACCCATAATGCCCTGCTCTCCCTACATGACCTCAGATCTTGTTTGCCGCGCTGGTGACCAGATTTGTGTTCCTAAGCTCTTCAGCTAAGTGCAGTTTTCTAGTATTTACAGTGTTTAAATTTGTAATTTTGTGTGAAAGTTGTGAGAAAGTTTAGGTTTCCCTATTACTTGATTATACTTTTAGTGTTTTAAATTTAATTTTACTTTTCCCTCCTCGCTGGTAGCGTAGTGTGTGTTTGGGCCTGTGTGCTTTAGTTACTTTTGCTTTTACCCTAGTTTAAGTAACTTTTTGTGTACTTGGGATGTCTGAACAACCCAAAGCAGTGTTTTCTGCCATAAGCTTTCCCGGCTGATGGCCACACTTGGTGCCTTGGGGTTGAACACCTCACTTCTGGATGTTCCATTTGTGCAGGGTTCAACCCCAGGGCATTGAAGGAGCAGAGGTCCAAGCTTGTCTTGGCGGGTCTTTGCCACCGGACTCGGCCCGCCTCCGGGGTAACTGCTTTCACGGTTGTCTCCTCTCCAGCTCCCCCTCCTCCTCCTGGGACTCAACCTCCCTGTAGTGTTTCGGAGGAGAGGGAAGCTAGAAAGAAGGACCGGAGGGAGAAGCACCATGAGACCTCTGTTTCGGCCCCGCCAGCCAAGCGGGCTTCTCCTCCGGCCTCCTTGTCTGCTGGCTCTCCCTCCTCGGCCCGGTCACCTGTGTGTTTTTCACCGGGACCTGAGGAGGAGGAGACCCGATCTCCATCGAGGCTATCCAGGAGGCACTCAAGGCCTACCTCGGTAGCCTCGTCGAGATCAACCTCGGTCAGACGCTGATCTGGACCGGATGATGAGAAGGTTCATCCAGGCCCAGATGCAGATGGGAGTGCTTGCCTCCCCTCTGGGGAGCTCGACCCCATTTTTCAAGCTTCTCCGACCCGCTACCCGGTTCGGAGCAGTTGGGGTGGGTCGGCGATCCGACCCTGCCCTCGAGTGCTTGGATCCGACCTCTCGGAGCCTGGATCCGAGCTTGATCCGGGGATCAGTGCTCCTTCGGCGCCTGTGTCGGAGCGCACTGTCCCTTCGGATCTGAGTGCATCCACTCCTCGGATCCGAGGGAGCCGATTGTCAGATCCTTTGGTCGAGGTCGGTTTGATGTAGTGGAGAGGGCCCTGTTGAGGGTCTCTGGACCCCCGGCACTTGCTTCGGCTCTGTCCCGCGCTCCATCTGCACTGGGTCAGGCTTCCACCATCTGGCCCTTGGGACAGCCCGCTCCTTTGCCCCAAGCTGTCTGTTTGCGAGGAGTCCTCTGACAGCCCCCCGGAGGATGTTCCCCGCAAACATACGTGCAAAAGGAGGCACATTGATTCCCCTGAGTCTCTCACAGAAGACACAGATTTGGAGGAAGGGGAAGGCTCCCCAAGGTCACCCCCCGAGGATGTCTCATTTGGAGACATCATGGAAATGTGGTCTGCCCCCAAGTCTTCCTCGGACGAGTCCGTGTTCTGGAGGCATTTGAAGTGGTCCCGTCTACCTCTTGGGTGTCCCATCCTGCCGACCCCCTGGTGGACCTCATTACCACCAGGGCGTGGAAGGAACCGGACACCGTGGAGCCAATCCCAAAAAGGCCCGACCGTATTCTCAGTCCCCGGCTGACCGTGCCCATTGGATAGATGCCATGTTGATGGCGGCGGCCACCAAGAGGGAACTTGCTCAGGAGAGTCCTCAGTCCATCCCGAGCAAGGAGTCTCGATGATGGACCGCTTGGGAAGCGGATGTTTAGTTCAGCGACCTTCTCGGTGAGGGCGCTGAACTATCTGGCACACGTGATTAGGATGCAGTGCGATCTTATAAAAGAATACGCTGCATCCCCTCAAGAGTCCATGTCGGAGGAGGACAAAGTGTTGCACTCCACCCGCATGGCCACTCTCAGGTCCGTCACTAATACCTCTATGCGGCTACTGTCCCATGCTACGGAAGGTGCCACTAGAGCCGCAGGGGCAGGCCTAGTTACTAGACGTCAGGCCTGGCTCCGTCATTGCGATTTCTCAGAGCCCTTCAAGGCCATTTCTTCAATGGTTCTGCCCTCTTTGGCAAAACTGTTCGCGACACTTTGACCCAGGCGAGAAACGAGCGAAGGACGGAAGACGCTGTCTGCCGCGGAATCCACTTCTCTGCACCCCAGAGGCGCTATTCTAGGAACCAAAAGGGTCAGAAGAAGATGTGGTTCATCCCAGCCTGCTCCGGACAACCAGTTCTTCCGTGGCAGAGGAGGACAGGGAGGACCCCTAGGGGCAGAGGGGCTCCTAGGAACGGGTCCAGAGAACCCTTCTCTGAACGGCCCGCGCAGCAGCCCTGAGGGGTTGCCCGGCTGCTCCACTCTGGAGGCAGTCGGGGACGTTGAGCACCTAGCGGCATGGGAGTCCATAACATCAGACCGCTGGGTTCTCCAGATTATATCCAGAGGATACCGTATCCCTTTCTTCACTTGCCAAAATTGAAGTCCCTCCCCCCACCCGGTCAGTGGGAGGGCAGAAATTGGCCATCTGCTAAAGAAAAGAGCCATCCAGCCCGTCCCCAGACCAGATCGGATCAGGGTTCTACTCCAGGTTCTTTTAGTGCCAAAAAGACGGGGATCTAAGACCAATTTTAGACCTTTCACTCTTGAACCTGGCAGTTCCCAAGGAGAAGTTCGAATGGTCACGTTGCAGTCTATTCTCCCCTTCTGGGAGAAAATCACTGGATGTGCTCCATAGACCTCAAGGATGCCACACACTAATGGACAGGCGCTCCAGGAGGTTTCTCCGGCTGGGAGCCAGTCACTACCAATTCGGGTCCTTCCCTTTGGTCTCACCACAGCCCCAGGGTGTTCACCAAAGTATTAGCAGTGGTAGCGGCCCACCTGAGGCTTCAGGGGTGCAGGTCTTTCTTACCTGGACGCCTGGCTTCTCACCGCCCAACAAGGCATCTACTTCTCTTGGCGAGACTCCTTTCTCCATCTTTCTCCACGCCTGGGCATCACGATAAACACACAAAAATCCAACCTAGCACCCACTCAGCTCATAGATTTTATAGGTGCCAGGTTAGACACGAGGAGACTGAGAGCTTTCCTCACAGCGGACAGAGTGCAAAGCCTACAGCTCCAGGTGCGGGCCATTCTCCACGCAAATTCAGTTCCAGCGGAGTTGGTCCTGAGGGCCCTAGGGTCCATGGTGGCAGCGATTGCGCTTCTTCCTCTCGCCAGGTTCAATATGCGTATTCTTCAATGGACCCTCATGGTTCAGTGGTCGTATCTTGCTCTTCCTATGCATCATCCCATTGCGATCAGCAAAGCGTGCAGGCGGTCCCTCCGGTGGTGGCTACAGTCTCCAGATCTCCACGGAGGCCGCCCCTTTTGTGCTTCTCCCTCGCCACGGTGACCACGGGGGGGCATTTGCAGGCGGACGGTCCAAGGCATCAGAGACCTTGCTGCATATCAATGTCCTAGAGATGAGAGCAGTGCTCTTAGCGTTGCTAGCACTTCAGGCCTTTCTTCCCTTGGGAACAATTGCGATTCAATCGACAACATGTCTGTTGTCTGGTATATCAACAAACAGGGAGGAACCAGGTCTTACCCCTTTGTCAAGAAGCCATGAGAGTGTGGGAATGGGCAATCTCCACCAACCGCTTTCATAGCAACGCATATTCGGTCGGTCCAACATCCTGGCGGACAAACTCAGTCGCACCATTCTCAGTGGTCTCTCAATACTCAGGTAGCGGAACGCATCTTCCCACAGTGGGGAACTCCTTGTTGCGATCTTTTCCTCAAACACCAAATTTTTCACCCTGATACCTCCTCCTGGAGGTTCTCCAAGAGACGCCTGGTGCATGCTTGGCCCCCCGGTTCTCTTTATGCTTATTCCCCTTTGCCTCTGATGCTCCAAGTTCTTCAGAAAGCCTCTCGGTTGGGATGCAGAATGATCCTCATTGCTCCCTTTTGGCCTCAACAGATCTGGTTCCCTTCCTAAGGTCTCACTCAGTGAATCCTCCTTGGATTCTAGATCCCATTCGGATCTGATTTCTCATCCATCCCATCTATCTCCTCCGAACCTGGACAACCTCAAGCTGACCGCTTGGCTGCTCCAGTTCCACTCCTGATCAGGACTCCCTGTTAAGGCCATCCTGGTGGCAGCTCACAAGCCATCCACTAGGAAAGTCTACCGTAGCAAGTGGGCAAGGCCTAAACCCTTCACAGTTCCTCTCCCTTTGGTGCTTGACTTCTTAACCACTCTTTTTAATGATGGTGCCAGCAGTTCCACGGTCAAAGTACAGCTTGCAGCAATTTCTCATTATCACATTGGTCATGACTCCGTCCACTGATGTCTGCCAAATTGTGTAAGATTTTCCTTAAAGGTACCTTTCTTCTCAGGCCCCTATAAAGCAAGCGGTTCCTCCTTGGGACCTTTCCTTAGTTCTTCAGGCCTTGACCGCCCCCTTCAACCTGCTCAAGGCTACTGTAGATCTGAAATTCTTATTTTTCAAGACTGCCTTCTTAGTAGCCATTACAAGAGAGTCTCAGAGCTTCAAGCATTATCAGCTAAACCTCCGTACTTGGTCTTTCATCCGACTGTTTTCCTCAGGACCAACTTTCTTCCTAAGGTAGCTTCTGAAGCAAACATTAATCAATCCATTAACCTCCCTGTTTTCTTCCCCAAATATCAAAACAAGGGTGAGTACAAGCTTCACTCCTTAGACGTTCACAGGCAACTTAGATTTTATCTAAACAGGACTGCTGGTCATAGGCAATCCGACCAGTTGTTCATTTCCTTTGCTAAATTTAATTTGGGCAAGCCAATTTCCAAAGTCTCATTATCTCGCTGGATTTCACAATGTATCTTACTAGCTTATCAAGCGTGTACATGCCCATTCAACCCGGTCAGTCTCTACCGCCTTTAAGGCTAGGATTCCTCTCGCTGATATTTGTGCAGCAGCCACGTGGGCTTCATCTCATACTTTTATTTTCCACTATAAGTTGGATCTTGCATCTAGAGGTAGAGCATCCTTTGGAATATCCTTCCATGATGGAGATTCAGGTAGCTGGGGACTCTGTCCCACAGGTTGCAGACAAATGAATCTCCTACTTCAGATTTAGAAGTTATGTACTCACCATAGCGTTCCATCTGTGTAGGTGTATTCATTTGTCTGCCTGGCCTTTCAGTTTCCTGCATATGTTGTGTTACCCTTTTCAGGGTGTTTATGCTGTTGGCAAACTCGATCTGAGGTCATGTAGGGAGAGCAGGGCATTATGGGTGAGGGGAGGAGCTGAGAGCTTGGATCCATAGCTGGTAAACCATGGATCCGATGTCGGATCCATAACCCACAGGTTGCAGACAAATGAATACACCTACTCAAATGGAACGTTATGGTGAGTACATAACTTCTAATTTTCCTTTAGCAATAAATGTTTCAGCTTGTAGTTTAGGCTACAACAGAGGAATGCATTTTTCTTTTTTCTCTTACTTTTCCATGGAGGCAAGCTGATAAAAGAGCAATAAAAGACAGAGCACTGATTTCTTCAAAGTTAAACATTTATGTTTTTTGAAAGTATCCAAATATTTTTCACATCTGAGAGAGGGGAAACAAAAATAAAAAGAAGAATGGACTCCAACTAGTTTAAGTAGAAGCACAGACAATAACATGTGTCTTAGCATAAATAACCTCAATTTCAGGTTAGCTAGTGCCTGTGTTTGTTAGCAGCTGTCTGTTTGGCACAAATGTTCCTACTAGGAGATATAATTTCATTATTTGAAGATGTACGTAGTTATGTATATTTGTATTCATTTAATAGGTCATGGGGGTGTTCTGATAGTTTCTTTGTTTTTTTATTTTGTTTGAGGGCTTTTATTAAAACAAAAGATCTTGAAAAAATGTGACATATGTTCCAATGTTTTTAAAAAGAAAAAAACGTATAAAGGATTACCTGCCAAACATTAATGGCTGTATGTATCACAAAATCTGGAATTAGGCATTTATAAAACTACCATATGTAATGTGTGGGAATAATGATTTCTTAGAAGAATTAAAAAAGTCCAGCACAAATCAAGTGGATCAAGTTGCATTTATTTAATATAAAAGGTGGCTAACCCAATACCAACAAACCGGTTTCGGCTTAGAATAGCCTTCCTCAGTGCTACTGCTTAAAAACAAACACCATGTTTAAACAGTATATACTAAATTGCTGTTGTCCCCCTATTGGTGCATACCAAATTAGTTGTGTTCATTCAGGCCAGGTTTAAAGAGAGCTCCCAACCTTACTATCCAGCCTGACTCTTTTTCATTGAGTTTACTATGTCAACCTGACTTGCACATTCTATTTCCCTGGATTTTATCTGTGATAGTAAAATGGAATTTAGCAGTATGATGGGTTAAAGTATGTTTATAAAGGGCATTTGTAAGCATTTTATTCCTTATATCACTTAGATGCTCACTAATTCTAAATCTAAGTGGATTTCTTACCATAATGGCGGCACTTTCCATATTGCCTTGAAATGTGAATGATCTCACAGGTATAGACAAAAAGGAAAGAATACTTAATTAGATTAAGAAATGCAGAGTGCAAATAGCAATACTATAGGAGACACATTTGAGAAGAACCAAGCATTTGAATTTGATAAAGAAAGGATTTCAGGATGGATATTCTGCAGAATATAGGGGCAAAGGAAAAGAGGCGTATTTATATTAATTGCCAGAGGAGCTTCAGTAGTGATAGAAAACGGAAAAAGAAAAAGATAATAATAGCAGATTTGTAGTAGTAAGGCGGTACTGCAATGGATGAGTATTATACTGGCTTGTATTTATATTCCACCTAAAACTGCTATTTTGGAGCTTAATAAATCTGGGAGAAATAATCAGCTTTCAGCAGGGAATATTGCTTATAGGTGGAGGCTGAAATTTGATTGGGCCTAGAGGGGGAAAATATAACAAAAGAGAGTACATTTCTGAAGAAATTTATGAAAATATTTGGTATGAAAGGTGAGAATTCAGTAGCAGGGACTTGGAGAGAATTCACATATTATTCTCCAAGGTACAATATCTGAGCTATACCTGACAGAACTTATATTTCCCTGGAGTGTGTCAATTTAATTGAGAACTTTGATACACATCCAAATCCAATAACTATTTCAGATCATGCACCAATAATTATGGCGTAAGGAAGTAAAGATGAGACACTAGGGCTACCCCACCTGTTAAAAATAGGAATTTAAGGAATGGGTAGGAGAAATTACCCAGGAGTTATTAGGGAAGATAAAAAGTGCTCCAGAAGTTATAGCTAGTGAGTGAGATAAAATTAGTGTAGATCAGAGAGCACATGCTATGTGCTGTATCTTTAAGAAGCACGTCAAAGACTGAGCATGCACATATACATGTAAAAGCACATGCCATTCCTAGTGCCATTTTAAGAGTGCAGCCAGAGAGTAAGCATGTATGATTACAGCCGTTCATTTGTATATAAGTCAGTAAGCTTCTATCTTGATGTGTTTGTATAAAATAAAGCTGCTTGAACAGTAACCACCAAAGACTCTTCTGTTGTGTCCAAAGTAGGAGAGCGACATGGTGTCAGAAGTGGGACCGAAGACAATACGATTCGGAGCCATGAGGTGCAGAGATGACTGTGAAGATAAACTAAAAGAAACAAGCACAAATAAGAGCCAGAAAAGAAGCAAAGGTAATGAGAATACCCACAAACTACTTATTTCATAAAAAGGAAAAAACAAGGCATTACAATGGCACAAAATGCATTATTAAACAAGTGGGAGGCATAAAAGGCTTATTAACTAAAGGAAATGTTTAAAGTAAAGGTGTTTAATGAAATGATTAACAGAAAGTAAAACGAGCATGTTTAAGGCAAAACGGGCATGTTTAGAGTAAAACAAGCACAAGAAAAGTACAATGGGCATGAAAAGAGTTTAAACGAACAAAACAAATATAATAAGGGTAGAAAAGGGGCACATTAAGTGTAAATTAAGCAAGGAACTGCATGTCTTTTGGTAAAGTGCTGTGTTTTTGGCATAAATACAGCTTCGTATTGTATGAAGGGCATAGCAAAAGTTATTCAAAGTATCTCAAAGTGTGTAAAAGTGCTTACAGTGTGTGCTTATTACTGTGCATGTATTTTGAAGAGTTATTTATATGCAAATTGCAACTATTTTGTGCAGTGCAGTCAAAGTATAGCCATTTGGAAAAGTTTCATGTGCTGGATGTGTTTATTTGCAAAGTGCTGCCATTACAGAGTGTTCCTTGCACTATAGAAAATTGCCTAGAAAGGTACCATCATTTTGGGGAAGTTTCAGTGTGTTGTGTACTGTTTATTCGCAAAGTGCCATTACTTCGAAATGTTATTGACTCTGAGCTTCCCCTGCCCAGTTCAGTCGCATTGTACAGTTATTTGAAGTGTTTCTTAAAATGATGATAAATTACTTTAGCAATACAATAAGTTCAAAGGCATTACAGCGCCCTAGAAATTTATTTCGTAAAGTTCGGTTATACAGAGGTTTGTTGTGTTATTGAGCAAAGTTACAAGTACTAGCATAAATTTCTGGCATATGTGTATGTGTTTGTGCTTATGTGCAAAACACTTCACTGGTATGTGTTAATATGGCAGATGGATTTCGAAAGCCCTTACCTCTTGTATTTGATCAGAATATTTCAGAGAATTTGGGAGCATTTGAGCAAGAGTACGATATTTTTATAAAAGCGGCTTATTCAGATAAAGATGCATGCACCAAGGCATTCATTTTGCTAAACTAGACTGAGTCAGTGGCCATAGAAAGAGAGCGTACATTTGTGTATGCACCAGCAGTGTATGAAAGAGAAGGTGAAAACCCTTGTGTTGTTGTACAGGCTGAGTCAAGGGAAGACCCCAAGTGTTTAAAGCACAAGTTCAGAGAAACATGTAATCCCTCAGACAAATATTACACTGGAGAGGCATTTGTTTTACACGAGAGATCAGAAATCAGGGGGAACTTTTGCAGCTTATAGGTTCATAGGTTCATACTAGGCTATCTGCCCGAGGGCATTTATAAGCCTAGCTTTGTATGGGGAACTATACCCATTATTTTGCTGTGCCTCTGTCTAGCAGTAACACTGAGGTAATCCCTGGAGTATATCTGCGATCTCCCATCCATTGGTCAAGATTTCTCTTGAACAAGGCCAGCTCACATATACCGGGATTTTGTTCCACAGCATAGGGAGTCTTTGGGTGATGAATCTATTTGAGGTTTAAGTCTCCCGCCCTTGTGGCTCTGACGGATCTAGATTTTTTGAGGTGAAGCATATAACTGATCTGGGGAACAAGGCTAAAACGTGTTGGTTTGGTAACTTAAGAGATGAGTTAATAAAAGACAGGCTTATTGGGGGTACTGATAGTGCTGCTGTGAGAAAGATTGTGCTTTGTGATAGTGATTTAATGTTGAATAAAGCCATAGAGATTTGCCAGATCCATGAAGTGACAGAAAAACACACAAGTATGCTTGCAAATGACAAGAGCATGGTTTCACTAGGCTCCAAAGCAAATGTAGACAGCATGCATCACATGGCAAACAGAAATAGGCTTACTAAGCACATAGCAGTCACAACCCCTACTGGCTCTTCAAGAAAACTACACAGTTTTCCAGTAAATTCTAAGACCAGTTCAGCTAGAGGAACATGTTCCTCAGTGCAGTACAAGCATGAATCAGCAAAACCCAAGTCCAGCTTTATTGTTAACTGTTGCAATTGTAGTGCAAATCATAAGACTAAAAGAGAGAAATGCTTAGTATTTGGTCAGCAATGTCACAAGTGTAACAAATGGAACCATTTCCAAAAAGTTTGCAAGTCAGTTGTAAAGAAAGGTCACAGAAAAAAGCAGGCTGATCAAGTAGAGACACAGCAGTCAGCTTTCTATGTGGATGGTGTATCAGTAATTGGTGAAAGAGCTGATGCAGTGAATTATTGGCAAAGAGTGAAGTGTTCTCTACTGTCCAGATCAATGATTAATCCACAGAGCTTAAAGTAGACACAGGTTCAAAGTGTAATGTTATAGCAGCTGACACATTTGCTAAAGTGAGAACCAATGAGCAACTCAATGTGGCCAGTAGTGCGAAACTTGTTGCTTATGTAGGTGAAGAGATTCAAACCTAAGGCTCAGTGATGCTTTCTTTTTATTTGGCCAAGAACTGTTACAACGTGTTATTCTATGTAGTCAGAAGACCAGTGCAGTCTTTACTGGATCCCAAAGATAGTTTGAGAATGAATCTGCTTTCTTTTACCAAAGAAGTTCATCACATAAGTGCATCTTCTAGTTCTAATTTTTCTGAACTAATTTTCTTAGAATATGCAGATGTTTTCATGGACAGGTTGGGCAAACTTCTGCTAGTATATTCCATGAAGTTAGACCCAGAGGTCACTCCAGTAGTCAGACCATCAAGAAGAGTTCCAATAGCTATGCAGGATAATGTTAAGGCTGAGCAGGACAAAATGATACAGCAAGGAGTAATTTGTCCAGTTACAGAACCAACTGAATTGGTATTGTCGATGGTAGCAGCTCACAAAAAAGGCTCAGACAAAATCAGAATATGCATTGACCCAAGAGATTTGAACAAAGCATTGAAAATACCATGTCATCCAATGCACACAGACAAAGAGGTTGCAGCCCTAATACCAAATGCCACTGTTTTTTCAGTCGTGGATGCAAATATCTCATTTTGGCAAGTGATGCTTGATTGCAAATCCTCATTACTAACCACTTTTGGTACTCCATTTGGCAGATACAGATTTCTAAGGATGCCATTTAGAATAAATTCTGCAAGTGAAGTTTTTCAGTGTGCAATGGAGCAATTTTTTTTTGGGTTATCCTTGTGCCTTAATAGTTGATGATTTATTGATTGGAGGCAATGGTAAAGCAGAGCATGATAGAAACCTAAAGAAAGTTCTAGACAGAGCACATGAAGTGAACTTGAAGCTCAGTCCTCTGAAGTGTAAATTCAGACTCCCAGAAGTTACATATGTAGGTTATTTGTTTACCAGTACTGGCTTGAGACCAGACCCGATCAAGCAAGCAGCCATTCTTGAGATGTCAGCACCAGACAATGTTCAAGTTCTATAATGTTTCTTAGGCATGGTCAACTATTTAAGCAAGTTTATACCAGACTTCAGTGAGTTGACAGCACTTTTAAGAGAGCTAACGTGCAAAAATGTTGCATGGTCATGGTTAGAACAGCATCAGAAGGCATTTGAAGAGCTCAAGCAGAAAATTGCCACCCCACCTACATTAAGATACTATGATGCAAACAAACCAGTTAGTCTATCCTGTGATGCTTCAAAATTTGGTCTTGGCATAGTTATACTTCAAGAAGGCAGATCAGTAGCCTATGCATCTAGAACACTTACCCAAACATTATGCTCAAATTGAGAAAGAACTTTTGGCAATAGTATGTGCATGTTCCAAGTTTCATGATTATACTTATGGTCAAGCCATTCAGATTGAAACTGACCACCGACCTCTAGTTACTATTCTAAAGATGCCTATGCATTCAGCTCCAGCAAGATTACAAAGAATGATGCTCAAATTGCAAAAGTCCAACTTCAAAACGGTCTATACGAAAGTCAAACTACTCTGTCTGGCTGATACCTTATCCATATCACCCAGGAATACAACGGAACAGCTTGACAGAAAGACTTTTGACTTTGATATGATGGCATTGCATAATTTTTCTACCACTAAACTTGAGTTGAGAGATCACACTAAGACTGATCCAATTTTGCAAAAGCTCACTCACTACCTTAATGTTGAATGGCCGACAAAGCAACCAGAAGTGCAAACCTACTTTCCCTACAGAGATGAAATATTGATGGAAGATAGCATTATTTTCAAAGGTCTTAAAATTGTTGTGCCTGCTTCCTTGCAACATGAGTACATCCAGATTTTGCGTTGTGCTCACCCAGATTCTGCTTCCAATTGTCTGTGATATCTGCATGCCAAAAAAGTTTCATGACATTGCATGTTTGTTTTTCAAGAGGGATGATGTAGATCAGAGAGCACGTGCTGTGTGCTGCATCTTTAAGAAGCTCATCAAAGACTGAGCATGCACATATAAATGTAAAGCATGTGCCATTCCTAGTGCCATTTTGAGAGTGCAGCCAGAGAGTATGCATGTATGATTACAGCAGTTAGTTTGTATATAAGTTACTTAAGTTAAAGTCAGTAAACTTCTGTCGTGATATGGTTGTATAAAATAAAGCTGCCTGAACAGAACCCACAAGGGTACTTCTACTGTGTCCAAAGTAGGAGAGCGACAATTAGAGTTTAAAAATACAGTAGAAATTAAAGAAATACAGATCCAGTTATGAAGTAGTAAGAATTATTTTGAGTAACTGACAAAGGTTAAAATGTTTTGAAATAAGGGAAATCTCATAGAAAAAGAGGCGGGACAATTGCAGACTAATAAAGAGAAAATAGTGGATAATATGCATGAGATTAAAAAAATTGCTGTTAAGCACTGCAACTGTTTTTTGATAATAACTCCAGAGCACAAATTTTTTTTGCACAACTTATGCAACAGAAAGTAGAAAGGGTTGTTGCCAAACTTAGGAAGCCTATAACAAGAAATATAACGAGAAAAAGCACAGATGGAAATATTTATAGAAGATTAAATATGCCAAACTTAGAGGTAGATGAGGCTCAACAATTAACAGGTAAGATAGCAGGAGATGAGATAAAATGATGATGTATAACCAATCTTCAACAAAGACCCTAGGAATAGATGGTATTCCAATGGAAGTTTGGAAATTAGGAGGGAAGAAAATGATAAAGATCTGGAAGGTTTTGTTTAGCAAGTATTTTAAAAGGAGGGGAACCACCAAAATCCTGGAAAAAATCTGTGGTGGCTATAATACCTAAAGACGGTAAAAACCCATCTGCTCCAGCTTCATATAAGCCAATTTCAATTCTAAACTAGGATTATACAGTTTTTATGTCTATAATGGCTAAAAGAATGGTAAAGCTAATTACAAAGTTAATAGATATGGACCACTGTGGTTTTGTGGAGGGGAGGCAAACATTTGACAACAATAACAGATAATAATAGAACAGTGATAATCTAAAGGAAAGCAAAACGTAAGAAAATACTGCTGTTACTGGTGGGTCTTGATGCAGAGAAAGCAATAGACAGAGTAAGCTGGGATTTTATGAGTAGGGCAATGGAAGCATTTGAATTTCGTGTTACAATAATAAAGTTAATTAGAAGGATATGTGAGGGATCAGAGATAAATATCAAAGTAGGTGAGTTCCTACCTGATAAGTTGTGACTGAACAGAGGATCCAGGCAGGGTTGTCTTCTTTCCTCTTTGTTATTTGTGTTATATTTAGAACCAGGGCAAAGAAAATAAGGGACTCAGAAATTCAAGGAGATAATTGGTATGGTAATCAAGAAAAGCTGGCTTTATTCACAGATGATATTATTTTGTATCGCATGGAACCAGAAATGGACATCTCACTGCTGTGGAATATTCTGCAACACTTTTTTTCGGGATATAAAATTAATGAAGATAAAACAAATACTATACCTATAAACTATGTCCCTATACATTAATTGGTCCAGCAATACCCATATTTATGGGTACATGATAAAAATTAGTATTTAGGAGTATGGATTAAAAAGGATTTGGTTATGGCAGCTAAGGATATGTGGGAAGAGACTAAACAAAAATAATACAAAATCTGAGAAACTTTTAGCTCTATCCTATGGATATGGATAGCAAGATAGACTAATTTTTTTTTTAGCCCCTTTTGTTTTATACACAGGTCAGACATACTTTTTATCAGCCAGAGATTAAGTTGTGGGCTCTTATAAATAATACAAGCAGAAATCTACAATTATAAGTGGAAAAGGATGATGAAGCGGGAGGTAATTAAAAAATAAGGAAAGAATGGGATTTGTGATGCAGATTTTTAAGGAGAAAAGAACAGTCATACAGAATATTATATTCATAAAGTAGCAAAACGTAGCCTAAGAGTGAAGCCAAGACTGGAATGGAGAAACGAGATTCTGCTGATAGGGATGACTGTAATTAGGGGTACAGAGAATGGACTAGAGAGGGCTGGAATTTACTGGAGGAAGTTGGCAAAGGAACAAGGTATTGGGAACAAATAATGAGAGAAGGAAAGGTAATAGAATGGGAAGAGGCCAATAAGACATTTGGATTGCAGATTAGTGAATACCTTCCCTGTCAGGGATTGATATCTAGAGTACAGACAAAGAAAAAGGGATAGGGGAATCCTTATGAAAAACCTGCACTGTTTGAGTTTTTAATTATATCCAGAATAGAAGCTGCTATTAAAAAGGGATACTTAGTACGCCATATACAACATTGCATGATTACTATAGGAATCAATCAGAAGAGGTCAGAAAAGATTGGAAAGAGATATTAGATATGCAATTCACAAAGAAACAAAGGAAGGAACTATGTCATCATCATCATCTTCTTTCAGCTGTTCCCGTTAGAGGTCACCACAGTGGAGCATCTGTTTCCATTTCTTCCTGTCCTCTGCATCCTGCTCTGTCACACCAATCACCTGCATGTCCTCTCTCACCACATCCATAAACCTTATCTTAGGCCTTCCTCTTTTCCTGTTACCTGGTAGTGTCATCCTTAGCATATTTTCCCAATATACTCAGCATCCCTCCTCAGCACATGTCCAAACCAACATAATCTTGCCTCTCTGGCTTTGTCTCCAAACCTTCCAACCTTGGCTGACCCTCTAATATACTTATTCTTAATCCTGTCCACCCTAGTCACACCCAGAGTAAATCTTAACATCTTTACCTCTTTTACATCCAGCTCTAACTCCTGCCTTTTTGTCAATGCCACTGTCTCCAACCCATATAACATAGCTGGTCTCACTACCCTCTTGTAGACCTTCCCTTTCACTTTTACTGGTACTCGTCTGTCACAAATCACTCCTGACACTCTTCTCCACCCACTCCATCCTGCCTGTACTCTCTTCTTTACCTCTTAAAGGCCCCTTTCTCCATATCTGTGCTGTAAACTAAGATACTCTCCTTTCTAAGCTCCTCATGCCGCTCTAGTCTTCTCTTCCCATTCTTCTGCTCCCTGCAAATCTGGGAGTCCTGTCTCCAGGTCTTCTACCTTTTTTCTCTCACCATCCAGCCTGTAACCTTCACTCTCTCTCTCTATCTCTCTCTCTCTCTCAACCCTCTGCCTTCTATTTCATGCTTTGTACTTGTCCCTAATATTCACTACCCCTTTATTAATTGCTTTCTCTCTTCTAGAGAAATTTTTACCACCCTTAGCTCACTATCTTATTGTCATTACATCTCTCTTTTATTTTACAGTAGTCACCTACACAGAAAAGTGACCTCAAACCCCCCCCAGCACACCTGGATGAAATTCTATCTACTGGCCCTGAAACTGATACAAGGATTTTTGTTCTTCAGCCAAGGAAGGGATGAAGAAAAAAAACACAGTCATAAGCTATACGTAGGTATCCCAATTGCTTCTTTCTCACCTGGTGTTAAAAGCATTTTTCTCTCTTTTTCAAATTAAACTAGGCTGTAGTGTGCACACAGATTTCTCTGCTCACTAACCCCACCACCACCACCACCACCTTTCTTCCACCCCCACTGAGTATGCATCTCTCTCCTTAGTCTCTGTATCACTTTGGCACTTGACTAATGTCAAGAAAGTGTGCTAAAGGCTAAGACTTTCCTGCCTGTCTCCTCTTTTCTGAACCAAGGCATCACTTCATACATTATCAACATTTGTCCTTACTCACCTAGTCTCTGTTCTCTAAACACTGTACTACTCACTGATAAACTTAAGTGTAAGTCCCATTGATAGTTTTTTTGAGGCATAGCGATCTGCTGCTCCTGGCTCTGCCATCTCTGTTCGCCCACATTTCACTCGGGCTCATGCAGTTCCCCTACCCTACCCCATTTCCACCCACACCCACATCAGTTACACATATCGTACCCAGTGCTCCACCTACCTCTACTGCTCACCCAATCATAACCTTGTACTAATTCATTCTTCATTACACCCTCCCATTTCACTAATTGTATAATTGACCATCTCACACCCCACCCCGTATACTCCACCACACTATCTTCAGATTCCAGTTTCTTACAAATAAATCTTACTGTTCACTACCCTACATACCCCTCCATCACAACATGCCATTCACCACCAACTTAGTACTACTTACTCTCTCTCTCTCTCTCTATCCTTCCTCTTTCTACAACTACTTACTTCTCCTGAAACCATACATGAATATTACAAGCCCACTCATGCAACTGCCACTCTTCTGCCCAAACTCACTCACCTCTCTGACATAGCACCCTCTCTATATGCAACATGTACCCCCTTCTTAAAAAGCTAAAAATTCTAACCTTACACATAAAAACTAAAATAAAAGTAACTTCCATACATGAATACAACACAAAGAAAAAGCTGCTACCCACTAATCCCATACACGCTTACCACAAAATACCATGCAGTGACATTCACCACAATCCCGGACCCACTCACTTCCCTCTTTATCTCAAGAACTGTCACAAAACCCTTAACTTCACTACCATCAACCTCCAAAGCATCAGAAACAAAATTCCAGATTTCGATGTCTGGACTGAACGCTATAAGCCAGATATTGTAGCAGCAACTGAGACTTGGCTAAAACCTTATATTAAAAATGTTGAATTCCTCCCATCAGGCTTCTCCTGCTCGAGAATAGATAGGCCCAGAAAAAAAAAAGATGGGGGCATTGCTGTTGTATACGGGAATACTTTTAATATAGTCCCGTATAACAAACCCATTCCCACATTTCCTACAGCCAATATACTAATATCCTACTTGAAAATGAATAGCAGCAAAAGCATCTGCATTATAGTTATATATATCCCCCTGGTAACAATATCCCAGCATTTGAAGACATACTAGCCGGGTCATTGAAAAATATAGAGAATGAAACAATCATACTTGGTGATATGGTGATGTGAATATTAACTGGTTAGACATCATACATCTTCTCCCAACAAACAGTATCAACCAATTTAAGTACACCCAACTCATTACTACTATAACCAGACCTAACAAAAACAAAGGCTCAGTATTAGAATGGGACCTTGTTTCTGACCCTAGTAAAATCTCATCCACTGGTACTCTACCTAACAGCATTAGTGATCAACTACCTGCATACATAATTGGCAAACCAACTCCAGTGCCTAATGTACACCACTATAAGCATACCAGAGACCTATCTCACTTCTTCTCAACTACCTTTAATGATACCCTACGAAATATCAACTGGCATCCACTTAAAGTCCTACCACTGAATGATGCTGTGGAAATCTTTAACTCAACATTCCTCCATGTACTAGATATTCTCACTCCTCTCCAACATAGGAGAGTGAAAGCCCACCAGGTCAGTTGGCTTACCAAATCCACCAAACAACTAATGAAAGCTAGGGATAAGGCGTGGAAATTATGGCATACAAGTAAAAACCTTGCAGACTTCACTCAATACAAACAACTGAGTAATCAAGTAAAGCGACTTGTCATCAAAAACAAACAAGACTACTATATTACTATGCAAAACGACTATATACAAAATCCTAAAAGGTTCTGGAGGTTCATAAACTGTCCGTTATACCCAGGCTAAAGCAGTAATCCCTCCCCTAATCCAGACATGGCTTCAGCTTTAACTGCTTCACTTTTTAACTCATTCTTTAAAAACAGTGTAGTCAATCTCACTGCCATCTTCCCACTAATCAACCCACTGCCCCCAGACCCATCTGCTCCAATAAGACCAAACTTCTCTCTCATACCCATACCTACCTCTACCATAATGAATCTCCTGCTTCAATCTAAACCTGGATCAAATGCTCCGGATAACTTACCACCAGAATTCCTCCAAAAATCAGCAAACGCTATAGCCTATCCCATTACTATACTACTAAACAGATCCATTCAAGAGTCCTTCATTCCCACCATCTGGAAAAAGGCATTTATTTTCCTTCTCTACAAAGGTGGAAACAGTAATGATATATCTAACTTCCGTCCAATTGCCATCCTCTCTCCCATCTCCAAAATTCCTTAAAAATGTATGCATTACCAACTGCTTAATTACCTAGTACACCACAACCTCCTCTCCTCAACCCAACATGGGTTTAGGCCTAGTCATAGCACCACCACTGCTCTTATATCTTTCTTGGACATAGTCAAGCATGCCCGAGACTCAGGATACCTTGTCTCCTCACTATTTCTTGACCATTCCAAGGCATTCGATACTGTGTCCCACCCACTTCTTCTGACCAAACTCTCCAATTTAGGCATATCTCCCCCTACCCTAGCCTGGTTTTCCAACTATCTTACAGATAGACAACAAGCAACCAGATGGCACCAATCCCTCTCTCCTTTCCTCAACATCAATACTGGAGTCCCACAAGAGTCCATACTAGGTCCACTGCTCTTCAGCATTTTCATAAACGATTTCCATACCAGCATACCCCATGGTAATGTCATCCAATATGCAGATGACTCCACCATCATCTGCATGGCCAAGTCTACTTCAGAACTAAAACAAAAGTCCAAGGTGCCCAAGGAAGCAAGAAACAAGCACTTTTAAAAACACGATTTATTGCATGAAACCACAGCACATAGAAATCCCAATACACATTAACGTTTCTGAAATCTCAGCCTATACGTTTTCGTTTGGTTTACTTCATCAGACAGAGTCTGTCCAAGATGGCTGACCTTCTCGGTTCAATCCTGAGCTACATGGAAAAGCCTCCTAGCACCGGCGGCCCAGAAAGTCAGCACAGGGCTTGCGTCCACATCTAATGAAAGTAAACCAAATGAAAACATATAGGCTGAGATTTCAGAAACGTTAATGTGTATTGGGATTTCTATGTGCTGTGGATTTGTGCAATAAATCGTGTTTTTAAAAGTGCTTGTTTCCTGCTTCCTTGGGCACCTTGGACTTGTGACGAGTGACTGCTGGTGCTTTTAACGTAATTTTTGAGGATTACTACTTCAGAACTAGAGCGTCTTCTGTGTGGAGGCATGCATGACTGGGCATGCCTTCGTTGAAGGTTGTCCGTCAGGGCTGGTAACTCGGCACGTAAAAATCCACTACCACACATGAGCGGACCGGAGTTCCGCTGTGGTGACCCTTAACCGGGATAAGCCGAAAGACACAACAACTACTTCAGAACTGCTTACACTCACCCAAAATGCCTTCATCTCCACTGAAACCTGGATGTATAATAACCATTTAGCCCTAAATGCTAATAAAACCAAACTTATGTTGTTCACCCCCCAAAAAAACAACACCCCTAACCAAAAATGAATTTACCATCAACTCACTCAACAACACTTGCCTTGAAGTAGTCCCATTTACCAAACTTCTAGGGGGTCATCATAGACGAACACCAAACTTTTGACCAACATATTAACACAAACATTAAAAAAAAAACATCAGAAACTAGACATCCTGTACAGGCACAAACACTTCCTCACCTATGCAGCAAGACTATCCTTTGCCTCTTCCTTTCTACTTCCATCCTTGCTCTTTGCTGCACATCTCCTTACTAATATACAATCCTCTCTTAAATCCAAACTGGACTCATACTACAATGTGTTGTTGTTGTCTTTCGGCTTTTCCCGGTTAGGGGTCGCCACAGCGGAACTCCGGTCTGCTAATGATTGGCAGTAGATTTTGACGAACACCGAGGTGACAGCTCGATGTTCAGTCTTCAACGAAGGCACGCCCATTTACGCATGTCTTTCGAATGCCCACCCAATCGCAGGGAGGACATGCAGACTCCACACAGAAGGCACTCCCCGCACTCCAGCCGAGAATCGAACGGGAGAGCCTCATGCTACAATAAAATAGCAAAATTTATAACCAGAGCCAAACACTCCTCCCATCAGTGCGTATCACTCCAACATTTAAACTGGCTAGAACTTCCCCAACATCTAACATACCTGCAACTAACCATACCTCATAAGCTAATCTATAAACCTTCTAGCTGTCCTGCCCTCTCCTCTCTGTTCACCATGTATCACCCAAATAGACCTCTGCGATCAGTTAGTCACATGCTTCTTAATGTAGCAAAACCTAATCTTTCTGCCTGTCAAATGCATTACCCATATGCTATAGCAAAACTATGGAATGCTCTCCCTCCTTCAATTAGGTCTACTAGCAACCCTGAATGATTTAAGACTTTGCTGAAACAACGCCTGTTCTCCCACTGGCGATGTACAGGTACCAGCACTGACTATTAAAAAAACAGTATTCCTAGCCTTCCTATTTTTCCTTCCCATCTCACTTATGGCTCAGACTCCTCATATATACATTCAGTACTTTCAACTTACTAAGTCCAACATGTGCCACACAGCCACACATAATCTATATCAATTACCTGCCATATCCTCTATTCATTCTTGATGCTTATATAGCAATAGCTCTAAGGCTGTACCTTACTTTCAGAATCTTTAATCTGCTGCTCTATATCTTTCCCTGTCTACTGCAAAACTGCAATACTTACTGTTCACACATTCGCTATTATCCCATGTCATCAACTATATTCTTGTTTGGCTTGCATACTTAACACTAGTTATACAGATGTTAGATTTTATCTATTTTATTGTATTACCTATTCTGTAATGTGTTCTGTACCATCACCGCTTGATTTCTACATTTTAATTCTGTAGCTTTATCATGTTTGTTTTTGGAGCTTTTCTCCCTGGGCCTCTACTGAAAACGTGTTCACCCTGGCCCAGTACACCTCCCAGTCAACAAATGCAAATAAATAAAAAATCAACCTTACAAATAAGAGAATCATCGTACTTATTAAGAGGAGGTCAGGATAATTGTTTTACTTTGACAAGACTATGTTTTGGCACTACAACTGGGGAAAGGCCCTTCACTAAATTTGGACCAGCAACTTGGAATCAACTACCTGGAGAAATATGTTCTCAAATAACTTTGGATGGTTTCAAGGCTAAACCAAAGGAACATCCCATAGAAGAAACTGCCTGTAATTGTTTTTGTGACACTAGATAAGTTGCTGTAGGCTTGTATATAAGTATCCGTCTGCTAGGGCAACTGCACCCTGTAAATACTGTAAATATTGTACATATTTCCACATTGCTTAAAATATTGTGAATACTGTTTCTTGCTATCCCTTTTCAAAGTGTATTAACTTTTGATATGCATGTTTCTTATTGTATGATGTATGATGTATTTTCATTTTAGTTCGTGATTATTTAATTGTTTCATGTACTGAGATCCTCTGCAGCCTGAGTCATGGACGAAAGAGGTCAGTTGACCTGTCCACTTTCCAGGTCACCAAATTTCAAATAAATAATTAATAAAAATAAATGTCAGGAATAAGAATGGTGAGAGATACAGGAGCTAAGAAGTGAATGGTACAGGAAAAGGGCATGGATTATAGGTTCATAGGTAGGTACCAGGCTATCAGCCCAAGGGCCTAAGTAAGCCTAGCCAACAAGGTTCCCTGGCTTACGCCACCCAAGAAAGTTAATTTCCTGTGCCCCTGTCGAGCAGAGCCACAGAAGTGATCCCCGGGGTGTATTTCCTATTTCCCATCCACTCATCAAGATTTTTCTTGAAGAGTGCTAATGAAGAACTTTGCTTGATATAGATAGGTAATTTGTTCAACAGTATGGGAAGTCTCTGGGACAGGAATCTATCCCTCCAGCATATCCTGTTTAATGTGGTGACAAGGTTTAGGTCCTCAGAGCATGTAGCTTGGAGGGATTGGGATTTCTTTAGGTGTAGCATGTCCAACAGCTGTGGGTTTAACATAGCTTTATATGTTAGGCAGAGATCTCCTCGGAGTAGGTGATATGCTACAGAGTAAAGCTGGAGTTGTTTGAGACGGTCAGTGTAGGGCATCTATTTGAGGCCAGTAATCCTCTTTGTGAAGTACTTCTGTGGCCTTTCCAGCTGCTGCAGATGTCTTGTGAGGTACATTCCAAAAGGGGCATTGTACTCTATAATGAGTCTAATGAGTGCCAAGTAGAGGGGAACAATGACCTCTTTTTTCCTAGATAAGAAACCTTTTGTGATGAGGTGTGCCACATAGAAGGATTTCCTGACTACTGTGGCGATGTTATTATCAAAGGAGAGACTACTGTCCACCTGGGTTCCCAGGTCTCATCACACATTCGGCATTAAGTAGACTGCAGTTTATGTGGTAGTTCATGGGTTCAGAGTTTTTACCATAGGGGATGACAATGCACTTTTTAGCATTGAGCTTGAGGCCATGCTTCTAACACCAGGCACCTGTCTCAGTGAGGCCCTTCTGTAGGATGTATTCCAAAACAAAATTAGACCAGCAGACAGTGGTAAAAAACAATATATTTATTATTATTTGCTACAAACACATAATGTAGCAGGAGAAAGAAGCAGACCAGTTTCGACTGATAAATCACATAGCCTTCATCAGTGTGTAAAAACATCAAACAACTCACTCCATATATAGTCAAATAATACATGTAACCAATTACAGGTGCTCAGTTAATCCAGGTGAAAACAAACCACCTAGTTTAACAATCCATTTTTTTCTCTTTATTGTTCAGCATCTCATGCCACCCTGATTTATTGGGTCTCATGCCCAAAATCCTATCAATAATTATAAAATTAACGGAAGCCTTTTTATGTATTATAGTGTGCTTGTAAAGGGCATTTGTAATTCTTTGGTGTTTGATATCACTAAGGTGCTCTGAAATCCTGAATTCCACTGGCCGAGATGTTTGTCCAGTGTAGAATGCTGAACAATTGCAAGTAGCAAGGTATATCACCCAATCTTTATAGCAATTGTCAAAAAAAAAATATTATATACCTGGCTAGTGTTTTTGCTACTAAAACAAATAGTCTTCAAAACCTTTGGACAGTAAGAGCAATGACCGCAGGGAAAACACCCCAAAACTGTAGTCCCCAAAAGTGTGGTTTGAGAACACTCCTTCTTAAGATTGGGCTCATGTTTGTAATGATTAAAGTCGGAAGCCAAATTCTTACCCTTCCTAAAAGAAAAATGGCATCTGTTTTCCAACAGTCCAGAAAGTCTGGTATCTGCCAACAAGATATTCCAATGATGCTGGACACTATCCATCAGTACCCCAGTATTCCTACGAAATGTGGTAACAAAGCATATGATGAATCCACCATCATCAGCCTTGTTTTGGTATTGGAGAAGACTTTCCCAGCCCAATGTGGGAGATTGGTATATAATGCTGTGATGTCCAAGGTACAAAGTAATGAACCCGGCTCAAGCTGCATTTCAGAGATGACCTGAAGAAATTCAGTAGTGTCCCGTAAAGGATTATCTTCCACACCTGGCTTTTTTTGTATCTGAGGACAGTTTTGTAGATGATGTTACAACATTTTGTAGGAATCTTAATTTGAAGTTATTTTTTCAGGGCAAAGATACTTTGGATAACCGTGAAGAATTCAGATATCATAGATCTACATTCATGCCACCGTGCACCAAAGTTTTCTTATGTTCCAAAATTCTATTCTTAGGGACTTACACTTTTACTCCAGGGACACTATGGCTAGATCCAGTAATATCTCTCAGACGGATATGGAAGCTATCTTAAGGCTAGCTAACAATCACCAATTGGTTATCTTGATGGCAGACAAAGGTGGGGCGGTGGTGGTCCAGGATTAGACACAATATGACACTGAAGCAGCCAGGCAGCTTTCAGATGGACTATTATTTACATCTGACACTTAATCCCACCCCCACCCCATTTTAAAAAACAAATTGATGAGTTTCTATCCCTAGCCGTGGAGGGTATCATTACAGATACAATTAGGCATCAGTTAATGTTATCTGATCCTAGAAATCAATATATTTATTTCCTTCCTAAAATTCACATAAATCCTTGGAATCCCCCTGGTAGACCCATTGTGTCTGGGAGGGGGTTTTGACAGAACCATTGTCCCAATTTCTAACCAAATATCTCAAACCACTTCTTAAATGGGTAAGAGCCCATTTATGGGACACTACTAAATTTCTTCAGGTCATCTCTAAAATGCAGCTTGAGCTGGGTTTGTTACTTTGTACCTTGGACGTCACAGCATTATACACCAATATCCCACACTGGGCTGGGATAGATGCTTTAGAATATTGGCTGTATAAATCTGAGCTATACCAACCCGGTTTCAATACGTTTCTTATCTGTTTAGCTGAGCATATACTTAAGAAGAATGTCTTTTTCTATCATGACAAATGTTTCCTCCAAATACAAGGAATGGCTATGGGGGTTTCGTTTGCCCCCATTTATGCCAATCTATTTATGGCTTATATCGAGGAGCAAATAATTTATGATAATTCACACAATTTATTTGTGGAGGAAATTGACATTTGGAAAAGATATTTGGATGATTGCTGGAAGGTATGGAGCGTGGATGTTTATTATTTACAGGATTTTGTCAGTTATCTGAATGAAAATAAATGAGAGATACACTTTACGGAAAACTATGATATGAATTGAATAACATTTTTGGAAGTTTTGGTAATTAGAGGTCCTGATGATACCTTGATCTCTGAGGTTTACCTTAAGTTCCCTGAATACAACTCCCTTCTCCATGCTACCAGTTATCATCCTCCGCATATTTGCAAAAATATACCTAAGTCTCAATTTATGAGAGTTAAACGTTTATGCTCGGACACTGGTATGTATCAGCATTTCAGGGATGACCTGATATCTAGATTCAGGAACAGGAGGTATAAGGCAGGATATGTTCTCCAAGCCAAAAACAAGGTAGATACCATTGACAGGGAAAGTCTTCTCCAGTACCAAAACAAGGCTAATGATGGCTGATCCATCATACGTTTTGTTATCACATTTGGTAGGAATACTGGGGTATTGATGGATAATGTCCAGCGTCATTGGAACATCTTGTTGGCAGATACCAGATTTTCTGGATTGTTGGAGAACAGATGCCATTTTTCTTTTAGGAAGGGAAAGAATTTGGCTTCCTACTTTAATCATTACAAATATGGGCCCAATCTTAAGAAGGAGTGTTCTCAAACCATACTTTTGGGGACTGCAATTTTGGAGTGTTTTCCCTGCAGTCATTGCTCTTACTGTCCGAAGGTTTTGAAGACTAGCCAGGTATATATTTCTTTTTTTGCCACTTGCCATACAGATTGGGTGATATACCTGGCCACTTGCAATTGTTCAGCTTTCTACACTGAGGAAACATCTCGGCCGGTGGAATTCAGGATTTCAGAGCACCTTAGTGATATCAAACACCAAAGAATTACAAATGCCCTGTACAAACACACTATAATACATAAAAAGGCTTCCTTTAATTTTATAATTATTGATAGGATTTTTGGCATGATACCCAATAAATCAGGGTGGCATGAGATGCTGAACAATAAAGAGAAAAAATGGATTGTTAAGCTAGGTGGTTTGCTTTCACCTGGATTAAATGAGCACCTGTAGTTGGTCACATGTTGTATTATTTGACTATATATGGAGTGAGTTGTTTGATGTTTTTACAAACTGATGAAGGCTATGTGATTTAAGAGCCAAAACCGGTCTGTTTCTTTCTCCTGCTACATTATGTGTTTGTAGCACATAATAATAAATATATTGGTTTTTGCCACTGTCTGCTGGTCCAATTTTGTTTTGGAATAAGTTTGCTTGGGACCTTGCAGTTGCCGTACCTGCAGAGGCTTTTTTCATATTGGAATTCCTTCTGTAGGATGTCCACATCATTTGGGGACTCGACTATGGCTCCTAGTTTGCAGTCATCTGTGAACTTCATTAGCCAGAGGCCTTCTGTGTTAGCCTGTACTTCATAGAAGTAGATACCAAACAGGAGAGGTCCCAGGACTGGACCCTGTGGTACTCCACTTGTCACTGGTTTGAAGTCAGATTTGGAGTCTGCAACTTTTACAATGTGGGTTCTGTCAGTGAGCCAGTTGGCAACCCTTCTTGTGACGTAGGGATTTATACCTAGTTTAGTGAGTTTAGCTATAATTCTTGAATGTGGGATGGTGTTGAAAGCCTTGGCGAGGTCAAGATAGGCTGTGTGAACCACCTTAACCTCATCTACGGCTTTGGTGACTGCCTCAAAGAAGTCGATCAGGTTCAGAAGGCATGATCTGCCTTTCACAAACCTGAACTGGGTGGGGTCCAGAGTTTGGAGGTTACCAATGTCTTTGTTTATGAGTTCCATGATGATACGTTCCATGGTCTTGCAGACCAGGCTCGTCAGGCTAATAGGGCGATAGTTCCCAGGATCAGTGGTGGCTCCTCCTTTGTGGAGTGGGATAACTGTTGCTGTGCTCCATTCAGTGGGCACAAAGCCTGACGTGAGACTATGATTGAACATGGTGCTTAGGTGGGGAGGATAGTGGCTTAAAGAATGCCCAGGACAGGGAAAAATGGGAAGAGTTGCTAAGAGAATGGAAGCAGGTTCAATGGAAAGAGACATATACAAATCAGAATAGAAGTAGGTCTGTGACTGTTAGCTAATCCAGTATTGCAAGAACAGTTACTGACTAAGTGTGAATTGGGGCCAGTTTGAAACCTACTGTTGTTACAGAAAATGAATCTAGTTTGAAGAAATAAAATACAAGTCATTAAACGTGTCAATATTGTGCCTGGTATTTTTGCAGATTTATGCTGCTAGTTTCTTCCTAATGGCTGATACCTGATGCCTAACAATGCTTAGCCAGAGCAAGTGACTAAGCATGGGTGACCTTTAGAACAGTGTTCATTTGAGGGTCATTAAGTTGAGAATGATATTTCTGATTTATTCAGATTCATAAAAGACTCACCACAGAAATAAGTTGTTTTGAGCACAGACATTATTCTTGTAGTAAAAAAAAAATATCAGCATGGGATATTTTGAACCTGTGTAGCAATAAAGAAAATCATCCAATATCAACAACAGCACTGAATGTATTCTTCAGTGCAGTGTCCACACTGCAGACTAATCAGTCTCCATCTGGAGCTTCTCTGGTACCTGACATTTTTTGCAGATTTATGTTGTTAGCTGCTTCTTGATGCATGACACTGCTTAGCTTGAACAACAACATCAAAGTTCGCCACAAGGATTTGAGCAATGACAAGCTTTATAACAGAATTCAAATGAGTGTCTTTGAGTTGAGAATGACATTTTAATGTATTCAAAATCGTAGCAGAAAAGGTTTATAATGACTCATCAAATGAAATTTGTCTGACGTGTAGTACTGTGAACAAATTTCACTGAAAAGAACTTTCAGTGAAATTCAAAATAAGCTTTTTTGCAGGGAAGAAAGCCCAGTGCACTTCAGTTCTTGGGGGGGGGGGCACCCCCAGACTTGTATATACTACCTCCTTGGTTGCACAACAGTGGGAAAAAGTGCAAGTTACTGCTCAGTGAATGTATCTTTCAGTTAAATTTCTTTGTGTAGTTGTCCTTTGGACAAAATTACTGTTGAATAATTGTCATGATCTCAACAGAAAAAGGCTGTTGACAGACGTGCTATTCAAAACATGGACATTAAGTCTTGCAATGAAGAAGCATCAGCCTGGAATATTCTGTACCTAAGAAACACTAAAATGTTCCTAAGTCAGCAGCACCGAGCTTATACATACAGAATCACGCTTTTAGGTTAGTCTGATATCTCATGTGCTTTGTAGAAAATAGTTTCAAAGTGTTGCAAAGTTTTTCTCAAAATATTTGCAGTTAGCAAATTTTATAGTAACTTTATGTCACAGTCTGATGATTTTATTACTGTACTCTACTCTGTGGACATCTGCTTTAGCTAGATAACACTGCTGGGAAACTATATGCTCATAGCTGGTTACTAGGTTATAGGCTCAAGAGCTATTTAAACCAAGCCAATCCAAACGTACCCCAGATTACCACAATATTTCTGACATGTCAATACCCCAAGGAATTTTATGTGATTCAATATGGGCTTGTACATATGAAGTAATCACAGGCTTCCCCTGTCTATTAGGAACTTAGATGCCAAATCAGAAATAAATGTGCAATTCCTATGCATTGGCCCAAATTACATTTGAATATGGTTAGGGATGATCATTACTTCACATGGATGGGAAGCCTGTTCCAGATAATGGGGTGACCTTTCAGACACACATCTGTGCTACAAACATGTCCTGTTTATGTCACAGATGAGATTTTGGTTTTTAGAATGGTTATTGCTGATGCTGTTTGTTTTGTGGATATGCACAACTCCATCAGTGTGAGATCCCATGATGCCTTGCCGGCTAGGCATAGATTGCTGTGCAGCAGTCTCTAGGACATTGAGGGCAGGGATAGGGATTTGAGACGGTTCTCATAGGACATGTTGTTTACTGTCTGTATTCTTTTTGGAAGGAGCTTCTGTGGTCTCTCAGACTGTTTCAAGTGCCTGGTCAGGTACACGTCAATGGGTACATTGTACTCGATGATTGATCTGGTGAGAGCTGAGTGTAGTGGAGCAATGGCCTCCTTGGAAATGGAATCCATGCTCTTACTTATGATTTGTGCAGCGTAGAATAATTTTTTCACCACAGGAGGCATATAACGGCCAAAGGTCAGGTTACTGTCAACATGCGTTCCCAGATCTCTGACCACTGGCTCTACTTTTAGGGGTGCATTATCAATGTGGCAATTAGCCAGATTATTTTCTGCAGGCTATTTTTTCTTTAGATTAAGCACAAATTAAAACTTTGCCACCAGTTTGCTTCTTGTGTTTTTGCATTAAGACCATTCAAGTATTCTGTTATCAACCATAAAAGTGAGATCATCGAGCCATCCACTATCATATAATTCTGAGACAAACTTTCCCTTCTTATCCATAAATAGCAGGCCCTCAACATAGCCATTGAACATGGAGCTTTTAGTGTCTTCCATAAGGCTATTGAAGTGCCTGTGGTTAAGACCTTTTCTTGTATAAAATTAAATGTCTTTGTCCCAATTCCATAAGGTTAGAAATCTTCTGCATTTGCAGTGCAAGGACTCTTGGTGCAAAATGTCATGCAAATTACAAAACTCTTGCTGCACAGTGAAATGAAAGGGCTTTTACTTTAATTTTGTCACAAACTCAGTCTTGCTGCCCTACAGTGTTCCATTTGTAGCTAGACTCACTGCTACTGGTTTGCAACCAAGAGACTCCTCACCAGAACTGTTGAATATGTCATTATCTGATATGGTGTTGTTTCAATAGAATCAGTTCAGCAAAGTCTTCCATTATATTCATATTGTATCCACTACAAATGAAACTGCAAGCTGAACCGCATCACGTATACCTCTGTTCATCTCAATTACAAGTAAAAAGGAAACAGAAGTCTCTCTGTTCGTCTCAAGTGAGTGAAAAGGAAACAGAAGTCTTGACTTGAGTTTCTTTGAAAGCTGATTATTAAGATCATGTGAAAAATCAGTAATTCTTTCTGCAACTGTGTATCTTGAGAGGCTTATATTAACAAATCCTTGCTGTTTATCTGGACATATCAATAAAGCACTTATTAACATTCATTTCATTATCAGGTCTTTATCAGAAAAATGTTTTGATGCCAGTGTTGTTTGAACTATCATATAGCTTACTTTAAATGCTGCTTCACTGACACAATGAAGGCTTACAAACAATGACTGTGCATTGATCAAAGGTCTCATAGAGATTAGATTCATAATGTCTGCAAACATTTTATTATTTGGTAACACTAACCTATTGTGTGCTAATTAAAAAGAGGCTTTCTTTTCACTTCATTAAACAAATGCTTTTCCATGTTTCTTAAATGCTTGGCATTCTTTATCTCCTTTTCTTTCTAATGTCTTACTTAAGTCTTACCTTGGTTTAAATGTACTGTTTTTGAAATAGCATGTGAATTTAGCTGTATACAGCTGATACAGTTGTGAAAATACAATATTAAACAATATATTTATTTGTGTGCTAGTTGTTTCTTAATATTATTACATGGTTATTTCTTAATATTAATACATAAGTAATTGCACAGGGCCAAAAAGAAAAGCTGAGTGTTATTCTAACCAGTGTGGCAGCATCTTCGTCTTGCTGCTCTAGTAGGTGAGGTAGTACAGTTCTGTTTGTACTTACAAAATTATTTCCCAAGCAGCACACAGGACACAAAATGAAACATCAAATTCTTAGTAGAACCAGTATGCAGTATCTTCTTTGCTCTAGACCAGTGCATTTTATTTTATTATATTTCGTCTGCTAACCAGGGGTACAGCACTAGTCACAATGGACCATTTTAAGCTTAGTCTGGGTATATTAAACGAAAAAATGAGGAAATAACATAAGTAAAAACAATGAAACAATGGAAATAGAAATACAAATCGTAATACATTAATGGAAGTTAAAATACACGATCACCTAAATGAGACAGACATAAGCAGGTATGTTATTTATGTATGTAAAAAAATGTAGTACAACTTGCAGATTAAGGACCCAAAATGAAAAAAAAAATCACATTTTTTTAAACCAGTGTACAGCAACTTCTCTGTTCTAGTCTGGTAGGTGAGACTTTAGAACAATTATTCCACAACTTGCAGAATAACACAGAAACCAAAAAGAAAAGTCAAATTATTATTTGAACCAGCATGTTGAAACTTCTCCATGCTAATCTAGCAAAGTTATATTGACACAAAACAGTTTTGTCATTTATATGCAGAAAATAATTCCACAACTTGCAGAAGGACTCAGGACCCATTAAGATTTTTATTTGGACCGGTATCAGGCAGCTTTTCTGTGCTGGTCAAGTGCTATGTGAAATAAACACAAACATTTCTGCTGTTTATTTTTTAGTATCTTATTTGTCCCTATGTACACAAACACCATTTAGCCACCTCCCTTGTTGGGGCAGAGGTTGTTCAAGTGCCTTTCCACTTCTGGTTGGGATGAAAGCACAGGATCCCACTTATTCCACTTATTCTCCTGTTGGGTGAAAGCAGGGCACAGCTGTCACCCAAGCAGCCATGAAGGGAATTATTACATTTCCATAGCTCCTCCCTCTGGTGGTGATATGAGCACCCACATCACTTAAGGAGACACCTCTGCCCCTCCACAGGTGTGTGCATGTTCCCATAAACAAATAATGAGGAAACTTCTCTATGTGGAAGATCTTAGATTCCCTAGAGTTCAGGCACCTAATAAAAAAGATACTGTGGATATCCCACCTAATAACAGGTGGTAAAAATAATTTCTTTAAACACTTTCCAAAGTATAAATTCACTAATGAAAGTAGGGAAGCACAAGCTAGTTCATGTCAAATATTCTTACAAAAACATATAAACAGGCGATCCAAACAGTAGTTGAAAAACAGAATAAAGTGTAGAAGTTCATCATTCCATTTATATACCTGTTTAAAAGCGTGGGAGTGGTTTACTAGGGTAACTGGGTTACAAAAAACAATTAGCATGTTTACTTGCTAAATACTCCTTCCCCCATACACCAGTGTGATATTCGACACAGTGCTGCCCTACTTCAAGCTCTGTGATTCCAGGATGTATTAAACTAAACTAAACTAAAAGTTAAACTAAAAATTACACTAATAATTGCTAAAACTTCCTGAAAGCCATTCATTATAGTATCAAAAAAGAAAAGGTGAAGGAAAGCCTTCAAAATTCCTTCGAAATATTTTCTACCAACATTGAGGAACAATTTGAAACATTTTTACCATAGATCCTTTTCGTCAATTAGAACTTCTTCAGGTTTGTGTGTCAAGTACACACAATATCACTGACTTGCCCCTGTATGACCAGCAATCTGCTTTGAGCGATGGCTGCTTGCCTCCATCCTGAAACAACAGATCCACGTGCCATGAATCACCAAATCACACTAGTTGGGTGGCAGCATAAAAAAAAAAAATCCACACCTCTTTCCCTTACCCCAACTCTTTAAGCATCTGAGACACTATTTAAACTCAGGTCATCCGAGTCACAGTCAGGGCTTTATTCCTCTAACATTTCTGCTATTTTATGTACAATGTTATTCCATAGCTTGCAGAAGCACAGAGGACACAGAATGAAAAGTTAAATTCTTATTTGAATGAACAAACAGCAACTTCTCTGTACTAGTCTGTTCAGTGAGAGTTCTGAAAATTATTCTGCAACTTGCTGAAGAACACAGGAACCAAAAAGAAAAGTCAAATTCTTACTTGAACCAGCAGCCACCCCAGCACCTTCTCTATGCTAGACTAGTAGTGTATGACAGAAACAGAAATTATTCCACTTCTGCAACTTACAGAAGAGCACAGGGCCCAAAATGGAAAGTCAATTAAGCTTATTTGAACCAGTTTACAGCAATTTATGCTAGCGTAGTCTAGTGAAGACAAAAAGAGTACCGCTGTTTGTATGTAGAAATTCTTGCAGTAATGACATTAACTTTTACCAAGGTAAGTATCTTGTTTTATGTCCATTTCAGAAGCACAAATCTTTTTCTCCTGCCAACAATGTCTGACCCACTTCATTGCTTTCCCTGCTATACAACGGACTCCTGGAAAGTACATTTGTACCATCACAAATAAAGCATCATGACTTGCAAACATCTCTTTTGCTTCAGCTTCAGGCACAGCACATTCACAGCAACACTACAACAGCTCAAGTCCCAAGAAGTCAAAATCACTGTCTTAAAGCCAAGGACATTGAACAGTTTGTAGATCATGTAAGTCACTGCTCTTGCTTAAGGCTGAATATGAGCCTGGCATCTAGGTCCAAAGAGGACATTATCCCAATGTACTCCGTCCTTATCAGACCTATCATAGAGAACGATGCTCCCTTTGGTATGTACCTGAGCAGGCATATGCAGCAACTAGAGCAACCTCAAGGGTTCCTTACAAAAAGAATACAAGGTGTAACAAAACTGCCTTTCCAAAGCCCTTTCCTCTACTTAGTCTCCTATAGACTGCTGAGGGGTGATCTCCGTCTAACTTACAAGGCATACGCAAACCCCACACCTATGAATCTACTACATATTCATAAGTCAAATAGTACTAGAAACACAAGGTCTAGGGACCTGAATTTTGTCTGTGACTTAAACAAAACATGCTGGAGAGACAGATAGGTGTCCCAGAGACTACCCCCTCTTATGGAACAGGCTTCCCATCCATGCAAAGCTGAGTTTATCTATTACACAGTTTAAGCACAACCTAGACAAGTGGATGGGGAATGGGAAATTTACACCAGGCCTGGCACCCATGTCCCTTGTGGACAGAGGTAGCTTATAAATGCTTGGCCCTCAATGTCCCATTTGGATACAGGGCATCATTATTCTTTCAAGAAAACTTGGCTAGGCTTAGAAAGGCGTCATGCATCATTAGCCTAGTAACAGTCTATGAATCTATGAATGAGTTCAGGCAAGCAGGTCTGGGGAGGCAGCAGGTGGGAGATTTTAGGGTTAGGGAGCAGTAAAGGAGTTTTAGGGTTAAAGAATAGGAATGAAGTTTTGGGGTTAAGGAGTGGGAAGGGAGTTTTAGGTTTAGGGAGCAGGAGGAAAAGTTTGGGTTGGGAAGCAATTCAGGAATTTAGGTTTAAGGACTGTCTTTGGCTTTAAATTTAAATTAGTCTTTAGATTTTGGGAGTGATTGGCTTTACAGTTAGGGAGCGAGGACTTGGGTTGTGGACTGGGTGGGAGTTTTAGGGTTAGAGTTTAGGTTCCCATTTGCTATATAGTTTTATAGGGTCAGGTTTTGGGAGGACTACATTGAAACAGGAGATTGGGCTAGTGGGAGTTTGAACACTTGCTTTTTTGAGGAAGTAGCAGCCAGCAAGTATGTTTTGAACTCCTGGCATGTGAGCACGTGTAGTAGACCCCACATTTACAGTATCAGTTTCATTATTATCAAATATATACACTGAATTCATCTGTACCATTTTTTCATCAGTGGACAGAAACAACATGGACAAAATAACAGCATTACTTTTTTATAAGTAGTGAACCAAACAGACCATCATTTAGAATTAAGGGTGCAAAAACAATCACAACTTTATCAGTTGCCAGGAAGGGACACTGATCGCTAACCACATTATTACATATATGCAAGCAGGATTTCACTAAAATACTATCCCTGTGGATAAGATAGTATTGTGGAATACCTGTAATAAAAAATAGATGGTTTACTTATGTTTTACTTACATTGCTTTGTCTAGTTTTGTGGACCAGATAAATAATGTCTGTGGGCTTTGGCCAGCCCACAAGCATTTGCTTGATACCCCAATGTAAGTAGACCGATGAAGTTGTGAAAAATGCCTCCAAAATGTTTCACAGTTTGTTCTATTCACCGTGCACAGAAAACAGCCTAAAGACCTGAGATTATGTTATAGTGGTGATGATGATGCCTTTGTGCATGTGTTTAGTTTCAAAAGTACTATTGGACACAGGCAGCCTATAAACGGATCATCTTCTGGGCCCTTGCATGGCTAGGCTTAAAAAGGCCCTTGTGGTCTTTAGCCTAGTAAGCAACTAAGAACCTACAAACTTGTGAAAATAAAAAGTAATCAAAAGATGAAGATGGTTTTCTGACAAACTTTGTGGTGTATTTTTAAATAGGGGCTTCCACTGGCCCCCACTGTGTTCTGTAGGAACTTGCCTAGTCTACTCTGAACTAAGAAATTGCTATTGAACCCAGAAAGTGCCCTTGGAAGCTTAAGTTAAAATAGAATGAGCTTATGTGGCAAATTAAGCTTAATGCTGGGGCTATCCAGGAATAAATGATAACATTTCCATTAGCAGCACATTAAAGTTCTGTGCTGCAAGGTTATAGTTTTATTTTTTGTTAATACATACATTTTTTTTACTAATGCATGTGTCTAGAATGTATGAATAGAGGTGTTATTGTACCTTAAATAGCAATGTCTTTCGGCTTTTCCCAGTTAGGGGTCGCCACAGCGGATCGCCGGTCTGCAGGTTGTTTGGCAGTGGAGATTTACGGTGTTGAGTTCCCAGCCCGGCACCCAACCTTCAGAGAGGGCACACACTTACTCACGCACTTACATGCATGTCTTTAAAACTCACTTGACTGCAGGGAGGACATGCAGACGCTGCACAGAAGGTGCTCCAGCCAAGAATCAAACCGGAGAACCTCTTGTTGTGAGGCGACAACGCTAACCGCTGCACCAACGCGGCCTGTTTTCGTACTTTAAATATATTGTTAAATTTTATTGGGTGTAACATGATCATGTGATGTAATGTTGGATGTATTTTTTGTGTCAGTGGTCTTTTATGTTGGTTCTGAAGACGTCCTATGGATGAAGTGCTTGTCTGCCTTTTAAAGAGTTGTGCAGGATTTCCGTTGTGTTACTGACTGTGATTTACTGGTAGAAGCTTTCAGCTTGCTATGTTTGAATCCTGAGGATAGCATATTTTCTGTGTGGTTGCTTTTGGTCTTAAGTTTTTGGCACAAAGATTTGACTTTCTGTTCTCTTTTGGTTACCTATCTTGAAATTCTCGAGATATCATCCCAGGAACTGTTCAATGCTGATAAACTCAGTCAACAAGTGAATATGCTGAGCAGTGAAATGAGAACTTTAACTGGAAACCTTCCTAATCTTATCCAGTTGTTTTCATTCAAAATGTGTATCTAGTCTGAGTGCCAATATAGGAGCTGTGATTCAAATGGAGTGGTGGTGGATCCAGTCTCTATGTGTACCTCTAACATACAAGCTCAGTCTACACTACCATCCATCATTGAAACTTTTTCATTCAGGGCTGAGGTTATTAATGTTAAATGTACCACCAAAGTTAATTCTACATCCTGTTTACATAGTGGAACGTTGAGACATGCAAATGGTGGGACAAACAATTCTGACACTGTTATGGCTTCAGTTTTTGGATATCAGTGGTTGGTTACTGGCCAAAATATGATTGGAAACTTCTCCAAACACCACAGATGAGACTTTTGATTCACAACTGACAGCATCTGAGAGAAAATGGAGCCATTATCACAATTTGCAGCTAGTCCGTGTTTTGTTAAAGGAAAGCTTAGGGAACAATTGTTTGTTGAAAGGCCTATGCCTTTGGAGATATCCAAATGATGTTACTGAAGGTTCACAATTATACAAGGACCTCATTATGCTGTTTGATGAATCTGGCTGCAAAACTATGAGACTTATCGTTACTGATAATGTATTTAAACTTTTTGAACTTTATCAGGACATGTCTAAGACATTTGAATGTCTAAAAATGTTTTGTTTGAACAAAAGACAGTAGAAGTCCATGGGGTATTTAAAAGAGTTGATAAATTGGTTGGGGAAAATATTAAAAAGAAAAATAAGAAATTAGAAAGGGTATTTATAATTATACCGATAATTTGGTATACCCATTGCCCAACATTAGGGTTAATACGAAGGAGCTACCTACCTATGCTAGCACCTCTGCATAAGTTCATAACAACAGTGCTAACAATAATGATAATAACAAAAGCCTGCTTCTGAAAATGTTAGTGTTTTTTTGGATGAAGAAAATCTCCACCCATTCCAAACACCTGATCAATCAAACATAGTATTCGAACAGGCAAAGTGCTGGACAGAACCCTCCCAGGAAGAGTTTACCAGTAGACAGGCAAGGATGAACAAGGGGGAGGGGGGACAGGATATCACAGGAATTAGACAAACATTCCATTGCAGTGGATTTTAGTGCATTTTAATGATTCTCTGGTTTCCAGAAATAGATTTTCTTCTCCTTTCAGCTGCTCCCATCACCACAGCGGATCATCAGTCCACAGAACAAGTAGCAGTAGAGTTTTACTGTGTCGAGTTGCCAGCCCAGCACCCAACCTTCCTCAAAAGGCACACACATGCACACAGTCACACCTAGGTCCAATTTAGAATGTCCAATCCACCTGTAGCATGTTTTGGGAATGTGGGAGGAAACCAATGTGGACACAGGGAGGACAGGCAGATTTTGCACAGAAGGCACCCCAACAGAGAATCAAACTGGAGAAGTTCTTGCTGGGAGGTGACAATGCTAACCGCTGCACCACTGTGCCCCTATTCACTTCCTAAAATAAATCTATATACATAGCATTTATTCAGAAAAGCTTAGCTCTAAGACATATGCTTTGCTCATTTAAATATTTAAAGCAATGAAGCTGTATAGTTTCCAGGAATCAAAATGACAATAAATTAAATATCAAGGCTGCATACCACTATTCCAAAATCAGGTCAGCAATAACAGGCACTCAACTGTATGAGTTCAGGTGACCAAGCAAGCCTAACTGTTTCATTTGTTGGAGTAGAATCTGATAACTATAGATTTATTGTTTTTAATTACAGTGAGATGAATCTTACTAACACACATTTTGATTTATTTCAAAAAGGCTTTGCTTTTGTCCCCACCACTCCTACACACATAGCAGATGTTATTTTGAACATTTACTAGAAAGCTTTACTTTTCCATTTTGTTTGGCAATGACAACAATGATTGTACTGAATTTAAAGACAGCTGTTGTAGGAAAAATGTTTTTAACCCACCACTGCATCTTGCTGTAAGACATTGTGAAAAATTATGTGAATGTGATATTGGGGAGTTCCTAAATACCAGAAAGTTCTATGGGTGTTCCAACTTAATCCTGGAAGAAAGGCAGGTGCTTCAGGAGTTGGTTAATAATATAGAGGATTATGATCGGTTCACCTATAATTTCCTGCTGATTATGTGTTTGAAACATGGATGCCAAGAAATTTATCTTGAGAGTGAAGTTCAAAACACTGTGCCATTTTTTTTTGTACGTTTACAGATGATATTTCAACTACTAGTATCAATTACATTGATGTGTCCCTGGAGAAAGATTTTGAGGGAAGGAAATATAGGAAATTTAAGTCTAATATTTTTCATAAACCTACCTTCTCCTATACATATTAACAGTATGTTAGTAATTACCCACCCTATCAGAAGAAGAAGACGAGTTTAATTAAGGGTCAGCTCGTACGTTTAGTGGGATTATTGAAGCATGAGATGGAGAAGGCTTAGTTAATGACATCAAGAAACAAGTTCTTAAAGGAGGAGATGTTAGGTATAGGCCCCTGTTGGTGAAAGGGTTACCAAGAGATGGACCTTTGGAAAATTCTTCACATAATAGTTGTTTTAACAAGGCTGTGGTTTTAAAATATAGTCCAGAAATGTTTAATGTTAGACAGCTAAGAGAATGGAACTGGAAAATATTTACCTGTTATTATGGCATACCCCTGAGGAGAGGTGACAGACCTACTTTTATTTATAAAATGATCAGGAATATAAAACAGATGAGGTAATGCAAAATCTACCAATACTGCTCTTTCAGGAAGCTATAAATGTGGTATGTGTTTGCAATGCCCATCTATACATGTTGGAACCTGAATTAAAACTGAGGGGTTTAGAATATGATATTAGGTTCCCATAGAAATGTAACTGTGGCAGTGTAGGCTTTGTATAACTAGACTGCTTTCATCCTGTCAATGTTTTTATGTGGGCAAGACTGAGTGTACTTTGCGCAAACGTACCTATGAACACTGTTATGACATAAAAAATGCTAATAAGAGCAATGCACTGTATAAACATACCACAAAGTGTAAGGAACATAAAAAGTTCCTATTTGTAGTACTAGAATAAATTAGTATTGCACCCAGAGGGGCCCATGGAAGTTTAAGTAAGAAAGCAATGAGCTTATGTAATAAATTAGGCGTAATGCTGGGAACTATCCATTTCCATCAGCAGCATAGTAAAATTGCATGTTGCACGGTTATAGTTTTACTTTATATATATATATATATATATATATATATATATATATATATATATATATATATATATATATATATATATATAATGTGTGTGTGCTTGTGTATATGTATATATATATATATATATATATATATATATATATGTATATATATATATATATATATATATATATGTGTGTGTCTACCTGTTATTATTGAAATTTCACTTACCCGAAAGTCACTTGCTTGCTGTGTTCGAATCCTGGGGGCAGCATCTTTTCTGTGTGGTTGTTTTTGGTTCTGAGTTTTTGGTACATAGATTTGGGTTTCTCTTCTCTTTTGCAGGGTTCCCCATATCCTTTCATTAACATAGAGGTGAAACTATATGCTAATATCGTAGTCTAGAATTTTCTGCCATTTTTCCTCAACAAAGCAGTACATTCCAAGTTGCTTTCTTTAAGGGCAGGTCTAGCAAGGAACATTTCATGACTTTACTTACCTTACTCCAGGCTGTACAGTCTGAACTCAGACCAGTGACAGCCACATTTGCTGACATCAAGAAGGTATTCAACTTGACTTAGTGGGATTACCTGTGTGAAGTAATGAGGGCTAATAGGCTCAACCTCACCTTTATTAGCACATAGGAACATGAGAGCAATAGTAGGCAAGTGATCATGGTGACCTAAAGAATAGATATCCAGGTGCATCTTTAAATATTCGCACTTAAAAGTTCTTGCCACCATTTTTGAGCACTTAATAGTGCTCTCCTCCCAAACTGAGCAGAGGCATACATGATAACCCTGGTGTAAATTTATATTTACTCATCCAGTCATCAAGACTAGCTTTGAGGACAGCCAGTACAGTACTTTGAATAATCTGAGAATATGTTGAGCTAGTACCTATCTTATCCCTACTGTGTCTCTTCTTCATTTGTTGGTGTAAATTTAGGTCCCTAGGGCAGGAATTTGAAGAGCCACTGGTTTTGTGAAGAAACAGAAGATCGAATACGATTGGGCCTTTCATAGCTTGAAAAGTGAGACATAGGTCACTTCAGAGCAGCTGACAGGCTACTGATTATAAAAAGAGTTGTGCTTTATTGGGACAGTTGAAGGATTTAAGGTCTTTACTTTTATTGGTTACATATATTTGGGGTCTTTCCAGTTGAGTGATATCCTTGGATTTGTACATACCAAAGTGAACATTGTGTATGATGATAGGTGTAATAAGGACAGGTTACAGTAGCATAATGACTTCCTTTGATCTTGAGGATATCCCTTTGGAAATGATCTTGGCCAGATAGAATGCTTTCCTGACTGTGTTAGAAACATAATGATCAATTTAGAAAGAGTTGTCTGCATAAATATCCAGGTGTCTTATGACAGTGTTTGTCTGAAAAGGAATACCATTTATAATGTATGATGCAGGAACTGTTTTTTTTTTTCCAAACTCTAATATGCTGCACTTTCTTTGCACTTAGCTTCAGGCAGTTTTCAATACACAAAATATGTGGGTATTCCAGCCCTTGTTGGAACTTTTTGGTATCAGTAGATGAGCAGATAACAGGGCCCAGCTTATGGTCGTGAGCAAACTTGGTCAACCTCAGTTCTGGGGTACTGACTTGGATGCAAGCAGAATAAATACCAGTGAAGATAGGGGCCAGCACTAAACCATGTGACATTCCATTAGTTACAATTTTGCTTTTAAAGTGGGTGCTACTTCAGATGTGTTAAATAGCCAATCTGCAATCAAATAAACATATCTAAATTTTCAAAAATACCAGCATGGAGTATAGTATCAAAAGCTTTGGCCAGGTTGCGGTAAGCAGTGGGCACTGAGGGTCCACAACCTCTGTGACATTTGTTCACATCATTCTATGATAATATTCCAAGAACTTGAATATAGTGCTGGTGAGACTGATGGTCCTATAATTACTTGGGTTCATAGACAGACTTCAGTTGTGTAGGGGAGCCATTGTAGCTGTTCTCCAGGCATCAGGCTGAAACCCTGTGGACAGGCAGAAGTTGAAACATTTAGAGGCCCAGACAATGCATACTTGACACTGATGAAAATGCAGCTTGACATATAGTCTGGCCCCATGGAATTATTAGTTTTAACATTTGAAAAGGATTTTGAGAGTTGTTAGAAAGTGGGATTAGGGGAACTAAAATTTGAGGGAGAGTTGGGCAACTCTGTGTTTAGGTGGGGTGAAGTTAGCAGTGCATTTGCCTGCTGGTATATTGGCTATATTCCTTGGAAATGGAATATTTGATATCATTATGGATGAGCTCAGTGCACTGTTTGACAGTATTCCTTAATTTACTAGTATTCATGTAGAAAGATTTCTAGCTTTCTCTGATATCCACACAGACTTTAAGCTCACACTCCACTTTACATTTTTTAGTAGTGTTCCTAGGCTCCTTTCTGCCATGCTTCAGTGTAGTTATGACGGGACTAAAGAACTCTTACAACTTTTTTTATTCTCCTTTTTTATATATTTTATTTATATAGGAGTTCCACCAGAGAGGTTTAGTCCTGGATTTACCATTATATTTAGGGCAGACAAATACTAATGTTTCTATGCCCCTATTTAGGTGCTGGTAAAAGTTAGAGAATAATACAACAGCTGTCTCATTTGGGTCCATTTGTAAAGGATTGTTGGTAATTTTGCCTAGGAGTTCTACAAACTAAAGCATGTTTGCTCTGAAAATGTACTAGGCCTGACAGAGAAGATGGCTAATTTGTGGTCAGATTTAACCATGGATGAGGAGATGTGGGGTGGGGCATGGGTGAGAACTAGAGTGGTAAGAACCTACTGAAGGATGTTAGAGCATTTACTGGGTAGTTTTCTGGTTTGTTCAATGCTTTAGTATAAAAATGTAGGAAGTGCTAAGCATCATAACTCTCAACTGTCCAGAATTTTGCATATCTTCCTTGATTTTGCCCCACATTTTTGCCATGTCCCTCATAAAAAGATAGATTTTTTGGTAAATCACCAAGGCTTACAATCTGTGTCAGTAATGCCAGACATTATTTATTATTTATTTATTTTTTATTTTATATTTGTTGACTGGGCTAGTCTAATTGGATATATGTCCATTTTCAGTAGAGGTCCGGGGAGATAAGCTCCAAGACATACAGATAACATAAAAATTGCAAACAAATATAAAAAAAAAAAAAACAAAGAAATTACAGTATATATACACTGACAAATTAGGTTAATAAGAAATCATTTGAAGAGGACAGATATAAATACAATGTAAACTGCAGGTTCAAAATAACATGTAGGTACATTCCTTAATGCAAAAAGGAGGCATACAGGCTAGTTCAGTGTGCAAGTAAAGTACATAACTTAATGACAAAGAAAAAGGAGGTATACAGGCTGATGCCATATCCAGTACAGTACACAGTGTAAGAGGCAGCGTAATGATCAGTAGTAGTAATAATGAATTAAATTTCTTTCTTTTTTTTTATTTTGTATTACAAATAATCAGAGAGGGAAAGAAGTAATGAGATACATAGTGTAGAAGTCATATATTGTAAAAAGGATGACAGAAAATTAATAAAAAGAAAAGGGAAGGCAGAGCATATTCGGGTAGAGTAGATAGTTAGGCAGGTTTAGTACAGGGGCATAACTAGTATAACTAGTATTTCAAACTTCTCATTGTTCGTAAAGTACATATTGATGCAAAACCTGTTGCTCTGTAAACTTTTTAAATGAATTTGAGCAATATGTAAAACTTATCCCTGATTTTTGGGCCCTTGTCCTGCCATTATTTTTTGGCTTTTTGTAGCATTCATGAGCAAAGAATTCGAGAGGTATGCTGAGCATATCCATTTTTAGATTTGTAAGTATATCGGTCATTCACTGGGTAATTGAAATCCCCTAGCAAGATGATATTTGATTTGACATTTAAGCTCTTCATTGATGTTTAAGGATTTTTTCCATGATGTGGGGAGGGGACATTGATGTGTAGCTATAGTTAGCAATGAAGTAATAGTTGGATTTGTTAAGTGTGATTTGGATCTCTAGGAACTCCACATTAGGGATGTCAGTACTTTGATGTGAGGTAATGTTGTTTCTGACCATACAGATACTCCACTGCAACTACCAGAAGGACTGAAGGTGTGATAGATGCTAAACCCTGGTATAGAGGGAATGCTGTTATAACACTGAAAGCACGTCTCAATAAATAACCCAAATATGAATGCATTCAAGTTGCAGAACGGTCTCAAGTTGGCTAAATTCCTAGCATTGAGAAGTGCCAGTTTAACATTGTCCAAATTTGGGTTTGAGTTTACTATGTAGGAATGTCCAGTAATGGTTAAGGTGTTTGCCTTACAAACACAAGGTACAGCGTTTGAATCTCACAGGGGATAATTGGCTAGGCTTAAAATGGCTTGCAGGGGCAGTTAGCCTAGTACTAGTGTATGAACCTATGAATCTATGAATGAAAAAAGGCACCATGGGTCAACAAAAGCTATATCCAGAATGAGGAAGTCCTGGTATGAGACGTATAAGCCATCTGTGGTGAAACAGGAAGTCTTATCTGCCATCCCATCACAGGCTGACATATACTGGAATCCTTAGAATGACACTAACTACAGTAAACTCTCAGTTAACTGGCACCCATGGGGATTGGTAGATGACGGATAACTGTAGTTTCTGGTTGCTTGAGAATTACTGTTAAATATAGGCCTGATTAATACTGTGCCTTATACTATTTGTTTGGTTTGACTTGTTCTCAGTTGGAGAGAAAGGGAATTTATTCCTATCTTCCTTTTAAAACTCTAAAACTCTAAAAACGTAAGGTTTGTTTCTGCAGGGGGGGGGGGGCAGAAATTGTAACACATGAAAATTGTACTGCATTTCTTCGATATTCTTTTGCCGGTTGCTTGAGTTCTGGTTAACTGAGAGTTTACTGTATTTAGCCAGTTAGTAAAACCAAAATGACAATTTTGCCTTGGTGTCTAAGCATTATTCTGGGTGAAGGCATAGTGCTTCACAAGAACAGTGCCTTTTTGGCCTCTAACACATTCACATTAAGTTCCATCACATATCTCTGCTTGTCGCTCTGAACAGAGTGCCACAGGTCATTCACTCTGATGTGGGCCACTACCAGGCTGTCTTATTTAATGCATCTTATGGCCCTGTGACATAACAGATCCTGGTAGCAGACAAGCAGTTTACAGTCACACTATTCTCATAAGTGAGTGTGGCATCTGCATGTCTTAACTATGGAGTAATTTATGAGTGGAAGCAGACTTAGTAGGTCTTATGGGCCTAGGCCTGTTTTCATGGTGACTCTTAGGTGAGTTATTTGGATTTGTAGTATGTGTGAATGGAGCAGGAGTAGGTGTTGCCTTGGGTGTTGGAGGCTGTTATCTTTTAGAATAAGTTATAGGAGGCTTTGGTATTTTCTTCTGTAGGGCCCTATCATGTGTTATGGGCCTGGTAGTATATGTTGACTGATATTTTATTGTGGATGTATTGGGTGGAATGAGTGGCTTTCCTCCATGTTTTTAAAATACTTGCATCTCTTGCAGGCTGTACTATCAATTGTTGGAGTCAGAGAACAGTCAGTAAAGACAGGGCATTTGCTACACTGCCTTGATGACATCAGATGGTTACACCATGCTGCCAGAGGACTAGGGCTAGTTATAATACACAGCATTTGGAATAGGAATTATGGGAGACCCTGAAGTCTTATGAGCTAAGTATTTAGGATGATATTCAACACAGAACAGGCACAATATAACAGTCTAAATTCCTTAGTACTGAGCAATTCAAACATCTTGCAGGGGATTTGGCTTGGATAGCTACTCTTTCCATCACTCTTCCTACTGGCCATAGGGCTACTTTCTTGCTGGCATATTTCTTCCAACTTGCATGGCTGGTTTTAACTGAAGGAAGAAACTTGGGTCCTGATAACTGTAAATGATGGCTTTATACTTACTGTGGATGTGGTAAGCAATGCCAACTTACTTACAGATGTAATGAAAACATTTTATAGTAATTATGACTTCGGCTAAATGCATCCAAAATGGAGATTTTTTCCAGCAAATTGACCTGAAGGTGAACTTCAGGGTGCTGCTCAGAATCTTTCTTTTCATGGTGCAAATGTCCATCAAGGCATTTGTGAATAAGCATCCATGCTTCCATAAGCAGAATATTAGACAGGAGCTACGGACCACTTTGGGATTATCTCACAGCTTACACCCAGATTTGGAAGTAGTTTCATCTTCTGTTTCAGAGGGGGTAAATGTGTTTTTCCTGCTCCAAACCTTTTTATAGGTTCATTGGTAAGTACTAGGCTAGCTGTCCTTACAGGCCATTTTAAGCCTAGCCAGTTTCCCTTTTTGTGCTCAAAATAATCTTTCCCATTTGGGTATAGATTAGCCTTAACCATCCCGTGGTCAGTAATTATATATTACACCCAATGAGAATAAATGGGATCATATCATAGATAATTTGAAGGGACCCATGCATGAGATAAAGCATTTAGGAGCAGCTTCTGTCCATTAGTAATGCAAAGGTCAGTCCTGAGGTACATTTTCTGTTTCCCATATGTAGATCTAAGTTGTGCTTGAATATGAACATGGATGCACTTTGTTTTATGTGGATGAAGAGTCTGTTCCACAGCAGCAGTATCCTTTGTGAGATATACCTGTCCCTCCAAACCATTCTGTTGATGTTGCAGAAGAGATTTAGATCCCTAGACCAAGTATTTCTGATGCCATTTGTCTTGCTGAAATCCATCAGTAATGGATCGTAGGATACCATATTTGCCAAACACAGGTCACCTCCTAGCAGTCTGTTTGATGCTGAGCATTGTCAAGGCTTTGAGTTGGTCCATGTAGAACATGTTGTTTAGGCTTTGTATCCTTTTAGTAAGGTGTTCTGCGAGTGCTCCAGTTGTTGCATGTGTCTGGACAGATGCATGCCAAAGGGGGCATTATATTCAATAATTGTCCTAATGGGGGCTGAGTAAAGGGAGGCACTGGCGTCTCTAGATCTAGACACAATCCCTTTGTTTATAAGCTGTGCAATATAGAAGGACTTTCTTACAACAATAAACACATGTTCTTAATAAGTTCCCAAATCCCGAACAACTGGGTCAACTCCTAGAGGTAATTTGTCAAAATGATAGTTCCCTGGGTAGATAACTTCCCAAAGTATACAATGATGTATTTTTTGGCATTTAGTTTCAGTCCATAGGTTTGACACCAGTTATTCATTTGAGACAAAACCTTCCTGCAGGATGGCTAAGTCGTCTGGGGATTCAGTGACTGTTGCTGGCTTACAATCATCTGCAGACGTAGTCAGCCAGAGTCCTTTGGCATTGGCTTTTACTCAGAAAAGTAGATGCCGAATAGGAGAGATCCCAGCACAGAACCCAAGGGGACTCCACTGGTGACTGGTCTCTTTGTGGAGGTAACGCCCCCTGCTTTGATTGCCTGCCTCCTATCTGTGAGCCAGCTGGCAAACTAGCAGGTGGCATAGGGGTTTATTCCCAGTTTATTTAGCTTTTCTACTATGCCTGAGTGAGGAATTGTGTCAAAAGCTTTGACCAGGTTGAGATATATGGTGTGTACTGTTTTGTCTTCATCCATTGCTTTGGCGAATCTTCAAACAAATTTAGTCGGTTGAGTTAGCATGACCTGTCCTTGATGAATCCAAACAGAGATGCATCCAGTGTTTTGAGGTTCCCTATGTTCTGATTGATTCATTCCATGATAAGTCTTTCTATGGCTTTGCATATTTAGCTGGTCAGACATACGGATCTGTAATTGCCTGAGTCTGTGGAAGGTCTTCCCTTATGCAGGGAAATGACTGTATCCATTCTCCATTCACACGGTACAAAACCTGTATGGAGGCTGAGATTGAACAGTGTTGTTAAAGGTGCAGCTAAATCATACTTCATGCTGTTTAAGATGCATTCAGGGATACTATCAGTACCCATCAATGCAGTATTTTTAGCTTTTGATAGTACTTTCAGGACTTCATCTTGTGTGATAGCTGGAGGCGAACCAGTTTCAGGGCATCTTGGACAGATGGAGTGGAGAGAGGGTTACAGTTACTGCTAAATTTATTGGCCAGTAGGTTCGCTATATATTCAGCCTTGTGCTTTTGAGATTATGAACATAACTAAAAACTGCCTTATGGTTGCCTTGGACTTGGGTAGCTATTTCAGCCTCAAACTTGTCTTTGGTGGATATTATTACACTCCTGAGTTGTTTGTTTATTTCAGTGACAAGGGCTGTAACATTCTGAGAAAACACTCTTCTTTCTTTTCTTCAAAATTCTTTTCCTTTTATTATAAAGCTTGTTGATATTATGATTCCACCATGTAGGTTTGTTCCTGGGGTTTGCCATGCACTTGTTCCTGTGGGGGTACAGTAGCATCTGTGCCCCTGTTTACTTGCTGGTATAGTGTGGTGGTACACATTTACGCATATTCAGTGGAGTTAACTGGGTTTGGTGGGGATTTGAAGCTCGCCAATGTATCACATAGGCATAGGTAGTTTGTCTTAAAATAAATTTCTAAAGGTACCTTGGGTAGAAGGGATATCTGGTTTCAGTTTTATTTCTAAGGAGACTAATTTACGGTCAGACCTAAGAAGTGATGAAGATACACAAGGGATAGTGCAAGATGCTCCCATATTACTAAAGGCAAAATTCAAGATGTTATTCCCCCCAGTGGGTACTCTGACAAATTGCTCCAGAGCATTTGTATTGAAAAAGTCCAAGAATCCCTGTGCTTGTGCACTAGTGGTGGTGTAGGTTTTCCAGTCTATAGTTGGATAGTTTAGATTACCTAGGAAAATTATATTGGGTTTAATACTGAGTGGTTCTAGTTCTGTAAATAAGCATTGTGGCTTTCTTTTCTCATAGAGGCAGATCTGAAGTAGTTAACTTCATTTGATCAGCAACCTGTGGGTTACGGATCCGACACGGATTCGAGCCGGCAGCATACCAAGCAAAAAGATCCGAGCTCCAAGCTCCTCCACCTTACCCATACTACACTGCAACCTCCTTCCATTCCCCAGATCTCGTTTACCATGGCTTTGCCAAGCACGGGATTCTTAGAGCTCCAGGCAAGTTTAGCAATATTTTACTTCAAACTTCACTTTTAGTCTTCTTTACTTGGTGTGTGAGTGTATTTTAATATCTTCTATGGGTGTTCTCTCTACCTAGCCTTTATTTCCCCTTTACCTTTGGTAGTTTTTCATCCCTTTGTAGGCCCCTATTTTTCTCTCTTTCAGGTGCGCGTGTGTGTCTCTGGTATGGCTGAAAGTCACAAAGTGACCTTTTCCAAATGCTCTGAGTGTGGCCATAAGCTGTCACGAGCGGATGGTCCCACTCGGTGTGTGATTTGCTTGGGGGTTACGCACCTTTCTTCGGGCTGCCAGATTTGTGCTGCCTTTAACCCTCGAGCCTTAAGGGATAGGAGGAACAAGCTGATTCTGGCAGGTCTTCTACCCGCGGAATCAGCTTCTTCTCCTTCCCTCTCTGTAGCGACAGCCGTGGCTGCGGCTGCCCATCTGACTGGCCCTCTTCCCCTGTCTGGGACTCACCCTCCCACCTTGTCTCAGGGAGAATGAGAGGCCAAGAAAGCTAAAAAAGAGAGAAGGGAGAGAGAGAGAGAAAAAGAGAGAGAGAAAGAAGCCGCAAGCGGCAGGCCGAATTGGACCCCTCGGCCCCTCCCGCGAAGGTGGTCTCTTCTCCACAAAGAGTGTCCAAGCCTTCCTTCCCATGGCTCTGTTTGCCACATTTCTCCCCGGAGCCGGAGGAGTAGACCCGACCAGCCTCAAGGTCTTTGTCGCGTCGGCCCTCCCGGCCGGTTTCGGCGGCTTCCTCCAGGTCTACTCGAAGCATTTTGGAGGCAGATATGGACTGGATGATGCGTCAATTCTTGCAAACTCAGCTGCAGATGGGAGTGTTGCTGCCTTCCCCCCCTCTGGGGGGGGAGTTCAGCTCCACTGTTCGCCCCAATAGCTCCTTCTCCGATCCACCACCGGATTTTGGAGTCTTCGGATCTGAGGAGCCCCGGAGCCAGGGGATTGGCACCGATGGCTATTACTACCTCGATGCCGGCCATGCCCTCGAGCTTATCAGATCCGCTTTCGGATCCAAGCACTTGGAGTCGAGAGCTTGGCGTCAGATCCAGGGGGGGTGAGTGTGTCTTTGGCTCCTTTGCAGTCAGAGCACACCATCCTCTCGGGTCCGATCACTTTGGCTCCGGCACCGATCCCCTCGTTGGATCCGAGGGCCCTGGCCACCTGTCTTAGAGAGGCCGGTTCCCCTTCGGCGTTCGACATGGTGGAGAGGGTTCTCTCTGGAGGATCGAGACCCCTCACTCTTTCCTCAGGGTCCGCCCCTGCTCCCTCGCAGCTCAGTTTGTCCTCCATAATCCAGTCCCCCCAGGGACAGCCTGTGTTGTTGATGCCCCAGCCAGTTCCCTTGGAGGAACATGAATCCATGGGTGAGCCCCACTTGGACAGTCCACCCGAGGATGTCCCTCACAAATGCCTGTGCAAAAGGAGGCACTTGGACTCCCCCGAGTCCCTCACCGAAGATACCGATTTGGAGGAAGGGGAGGGTTCCCCCAAATCACCCCCTGACAATGTCTCCTTTGGAGATATTATGGAAATACTCCACCAAAGGGGGGTGGTCCTCCCAAAAACCCTCCTCAGACGAGTCAGTATTCCTGGAGGCGTTCGACACAGGCCCATCTACCTCTTGGGTGTCCCCCCAGCTGACCCCCTGGTCGACCTGATTACCACCAGGGCGTGGAAGGAGCCGGACACTGTAGAGCCGATACCTAGAAGGCCCGATAAGGTTCTTAGTCCCCCTGCAGACAGAGCTTCGTGGAGCAAGGGTTCCCTGGTTGATGCCATTGTGGTGGCGGCAGCCACCAAAAAGGAACTCTCCCAGGAAAGTTCTTCGGTCCATCCCCCTGACAAGGAGTCTCGGGCAATGGACTGCATTGGAAAGTGGACTTTTGCTTCAGCTACCTTTTCTATAAGGGCGCTGAATTACTTGGTCCATGTAATCAGACTGCAGCGGGACCTGGTCAAAGAGTATGCTGAGTCTCCTTCAGAGTCCATGTCTGCCGAGGATAAACGGAATTTCTTGGCTCGTATGGCCACTCTCAAGTCAGTGTCCAATACTTCTATGTGGCTACTTTCCCATGCCATGGAAGGAGCCGCTAGAGCTAGCGGGTCTAGTATCGCCTTAAGGTGTCATGCCTGGCTTCGACTTTGCGATTTCTCGGAACCCTTTAAGGCATCCTTCGCGAATTCAACCCTCTTTGGGAAGACTGTCCGTGAGACGCTGGTCCAGAGCGAGAAAGACGGGAAAACACTGTCAGCCGTCGGAATATGCTTCTCTACCCCTCAAAGGTCCTTCTCTAGGAACCAGCGAGGGCAGAAGAAGATGTGGTTCCGGAAATCTCAGCAGGCCTAGAATGCTCAGGACTCCTTCTCTCCCAGAGGCAGAGGGGGACAAGGTGGACACCGGCCCAGAGGCAGAGGGGGACCGAAGAACTTCGGGTCACGGGAACCCTTTTCCGACTGACCTGCGCAGCAGCCCTGAGGGGATGCCTGACTGCTTCTCTCTGGAGGCAGTTGGGGGGGGGCGTTTTTCGAGGCACCTGGCTCAATGGGAGTCCATCACAACAGATCGCTGGGTGCTTCAGATAATATCCAGAGGCTATTTAATCCCCTTCATCAACAAGCCCCCTTACTCAAGACGCCTCCCAGATGTCCCACCCACTCAAATGGAGGCTGCAGCTTTGGAAATAAAAAAGTTGTTAGAAAAAAGAGCCATCCAGCATGTGCACCCAGACCAGTCCGGATCAGGCATCTACTCCAGGTTCTTTCTGGTGCCAAAAAAAGATGGGGGACTTAAGGCCGATTCTCGACCTGTCAACAATGAACCTTTTTGTTGCCAAGGAGAAATTCCGGATGGTGATGATTCAATCCATCCTGCCCCTCTTGCAGGAGGAGGACTGGATGTGCTCCATAGACCTCAAGTATGCGTACTACCATATTCTCATGGAAAGACGGTCCAGGAGGTTTCTCCGCTTTCAGCTAGGGGCCAGTCATTACCAGTTCAGGTTCCTACCCTTCGGTCTCACTACAGCCCCAGGGTGTTCACCAAGGTCATGGCAGTTGTAGCGGCCCACCTGAGGCTCCAGGGCATACAGGTCTTCCTGTACCTGGATGACTGGCTCCACACCGCCCCCACCAGGCATCTACTTTCTCTAGCCAGGGATTTCTTCCTCCGGATGTCACCCCAGTTGGGGATAACCATATATGTCAAGAAGTCTTTCCTCCAGCCTGTTCAAGTGTTAGACTTCATAGGGGCCAGGATAGATACCCTCCAGGCCAGGGCCTTGCTAATGTCAGACAGACTTCACAGCATGACTCTGCATGTGCTAGCCCTCTTTCAGTCCCCTGCTCCCCCAGCAGAATTAGTCCTAAGAGTTTTGGGGTCCATGGCGGCAGCGATCAATCTGATTCCTTACGCTCATCTGCACATGAGGGTTCTACAGTGGACATTGCAAGTCCAGTGGTCTATTCTACACCACCCTCTAGACTTCCGGATTCCCCTCAGCCGGGTTTGCAGGAACTCCCTCATGTGGTGGCTTCAATCCCGAGCCCTTCGAGAAGGACGAACTTTTGTTATGTCACCACCCCAGGCCACAGTGACCACGGATGCCTCCTGCCTAGGGTGGGGGGGCATTGTGCGGGCAGGACTGTCCAAGGCACGTGGACTCAGACTGAGACCATACTGCATATAAATGTCCTGGAGATGAGGGCGGTCCTTGACATTGCAGGCCCACCATGCCTTTCTTCCTCCAGGGACTATCGCTATCCAGTCGGACAATATGTCAGTGGTCTGGTATATCAACAAACGGGGGAACCAGGTCTTACCCCCCTTGCCGAAAAGCCGTGAGAGTTTGGGAATGGGCGATCTCCACCAACTGCTTCCTGCTAACAATGCACATTCCGGGTCGGTCCAACATACTGGTGGACAAATTGAGCAGAACTATCCTCTCTCCTTACGAGTGGTTTCTGAATCCTTGTGTAGCAGAACAGATCTTCCTCAAGTGGGGTCAGCCTTGCTGCGATCTCTTCGCATCGCCTTCCAACACAAAGTGCAGCGAGTTTTTCGCTCTAATTCCTCCTTTGGGAGAACCCCCCCAGAGACGCTCTAGTCCATGTTTGGCCACCCGGTCTTCTTTATGCGTATCCTCCACTTCCGCTTATGACGAAATTTCTGCAGAAAGCTCGCCGGTTGGGGAGCAAGATTATCCTCATAGCCCCATTCTGGCCTCGTCAAGTCTGGTTCCCCTGCCTGCGGTCTCATCTCATAGCTCCACTCTGGATCTTGGATCCCATTCCGGATCTGATTTCTCATCCCTCGGAAATGGCTCCTCCGAACCTGGATCCAGTTCCCCTAGTTGCCAGGATGACCGGTATCTCTTCCCGAGTCAAGTCTATCCTGGTGGTGGCACATAAACCGTCTATCAGGAAGATTTACAGTAGCAAATGGAAACGTTTTTCAATTTGAGCTTCACAAAAGAACTTGGATCCTTTCACAACTCCTATTTCAGTGGTACTGGAATTCTTGTCTCATGTTTTTCAGCAAGGGGCCAGTTCATCTACTGTGAAGGTCCAGCTGGCTGCCATTTCCCATTTTCATATTGGGGATATCTTTGGTTCCCTCGCTGCTGCCAGAATTTGTAAGACCTTTCTAAAAGGCACTTTTCTTTAGAGACCCCCTGTTAGAAATTCATCCCCGCCGTGGGATCTGACCTTAGTTCTTCAGGCGTTAGTTGTGCCTCCCTTTGAACCCACAGCTTCCATTGATCTGAAGTTCTTGTCATGGAAAACGGCTTTTTCGGTAGCAATTACTTCAGCCAGGAGAGTGTCGGAGCTTCAGGCTCTCTGTATCAAACCTCCATACCTTGTGTTTCATAAGGATAGGGTATCTCTCAGGACTAATCCCTCCTTTCTCCCTAAAGTTGCTTCTGAGACTAACATTAATCAGTCCATTAATTTGCCTGTCTTTTTTCCTAATTTCCAGAACAAAGGAGAATATAAACTTCATTTGCTGGATGTTCACAGACAGTTACGTTTTTATTTGCACAGGATGGCTGTCTTTCGTAAATCTGATCAACTTTTTGTCTCCTTTGCTAAGACTTTTCTAGGGAAGCCAGTTTCAAAGATGACTCTTGCCAGGTGGATTTTGAGTTGTATCTTACAAGCATACAGAGAATCTGGCTTACCAGAACCAATGGGAGTTCATGCTCATTCTTCGCGTTCTATGGCAACGTCTGCTGCATTCTGGTCTAGAGTTTACCTGGATGACATTTGTTCAGTGGCTACCTGGGTGTCCTCTCACACCTTTATCTCTCATTATAAACTGGATTTGGTGTCTAGAGGAAGGGCCGCCTTTGGCTCTGCAGTGCTCCGGAATATCCTTCCTTAAGGGCCTCCCAAGAGGGTAGCTGGGGACTCTGTTCCACAGGTTGCTGATCAAGTGAAGTTTACCTACTCAGATGGAACGTTATGTTGAGTACATAACTTCTTTTTCTATAGCTAGCTAATATATGGCATGGGACTTTTCTGATGGTTATTTGGGCATGAAGAAGCTCTAGTGCATCATGCTGCTTTTTCAGCCTTGATGTAAGTCTCTTCTCGATGTAGATTGAGACACCTCTTCCTTCTTTCCCCACCTGCATGGTAGCTGTTTTTATGGTACAAGACCCATCCTTTTTCTTTGTTCATTCAGTTGACTTGTATCAATTAGAAAGCTGGCTGTTCCATTCATGCTGGATGGAAAGAGAAAAAAGATTCACCATCATATTATTTTAATATGTAGCAAATAATTTTTTTTTTTACCATACAACACACCATTAACAAGTTTACCAAGAATGAATCAATGCATGAAAGCTTAGAGGTAGCCCTACTAAACATTATTCTCCAAATGGCCATACAGTGGTATGAGACTTTCCGCACATCATCTTAGGAAGTTGTACTGAGTATTCTGTACCTTCACAGTTCTCTTTGCTCTTAGGAAATCTGTTTCTCTTCCTAGCTTGTGGGGGTACAACAATCACACTGTGGAACCACCATAAGCTTACTGGTAGAACCAGGAAAACGAATTAATTTCCACTTTAGCTGACGTAATGCAGAAAGTTGGCAATACACAACAGCATCTTTTATCTACTTCAAAAATAAATGTTAGCTTCCTGAAACTGAATTCTAGAAATATTTACAGATGGTGAACTCAATTTTCTACTCTCTAGTAAAGATGTTGATTAGGCTGGGGGAATATTCACATAAGGTTGGTATTACCAAAGTACCCAAAAGATCATCAAATTGATGAATACACAGAAGGTGTTGAGACAGAAGCAGACAGCTTCAGCACAAAGTACTGTCCAGGATTTCATGCAGTGGTGTGAACAATGGCCACATGGCATACATATCCAACCAGTAAGGGATACTGTGGGACCTAAGTAGCAGTCCTCACTTATACATAACTGTTTATACATGATGGGTACTACACTATTTTAAATAGTACAAAAGTGGGATACAGGACACAAGTGAAGTGAGAAATATGCAAGGAAGAGCAAACAGATGGTATACCTATGTTTTAGAGCTTATCTTCAGTTCAGAAAATATGGAATTTTGGATTCTCTTTACTAGCATAAACTCTTAGACTGTAGCTCCTCAAATATGTTACATTCTGGCTAGATATTGCCAAACAAAGTCAGAATGAAAGAATTTGGCTGTAACAAATAGCCACATGAGATAGATCTTATTTAGCCTCTCACTAGAAAAAAAAAACATTATCTGATGTGTCTCTTGAAGGGTTAACCTCATTTTGGGGAGGCATTCTAAGCTTGTGATCTTAATAATTCAATTTACTTTATGTTTTAATGACTTTAACTCTGACCTTTCACATGTTTTATGCTACACGAAAGCTTAATTTTCTTTAATCAGCAGTGCGGCATTAGCACTGATTAACTGTTAGATGATCGTGCATTCAAGTATGCCTGTCTTAAGAGACCTCTAATTCAATCAGTCTATCACCTGATGCTATCTATGAGTATTTATCTTGTATTCTCTTCTGCATATTATTTTTCTTCAGTGTTAATTCCCTTTTATGTAAGCCAATGAAGTATTCAAAAAAACAACTTTATATATTGTTTAGCATTAGAAGTAACAGAACAGAAAGGCTGAAAATTTAACTTGATAAGTTATTGAGATTATTTTAGGACATTCATCTCCTAGGACTGTGTTTAAGTAACTGTAAATCTGTAGCTGCCTGTGACCCACTCTAAGGCTGTATAATTTGTTTGCTCACTTTTGGTGCGGTATTTGTCAAATCTATTATTGAAATCTAAGTAGACAACACCTGGAGACCCTTATTATTCTAACTGCTTGACATTACCTTCCAGTTATAAAACCATTTTGTTCTGGGATCAAGTGACTCACTGCCTTCTTACATATGGCAGGATTATCTCCTTCTCTGTTTATTCTATGATTTTATCTGTGGCTAATGTTAAACTAATAGGGTGATAGCTTTCAGCCTCTTTCATTCTTCCAGTCTTATAAAGGAGAATTACATCTTCCCTCTTCCAGTTAAGAATGTTACCCTCATCCCATGAACGGCTGAAAGGGTTAAGTAGACATATTAATTCTGTGGCAGATATTCATCACTTCCCATTGCCTTGTTTACCTTTAACTTTTGCAGTTACTTCACAATTATCTGTTTTGTGAAATGAATGGGATTCCCCTAGCCAGTTCTACTGACTAGACATAATTTATCTCCTTTCTTCTCTCTTTGCAAAAACAGGGTCTCTGAAACGATAGCAGGCTGTATGCTTGAGGTAAGCACTAGATAGGTAACTAGTTTTTTATTCCATTTCATCTATATACTGTAGACTAATCCACAGTCAGTTTGTATTAAACCTCCACAAACATTTGAGAACTTTTACTTTTTTCTATACTGAATCTGGGCACAGGAGCATAGCCCCTGAGAGTTGGTAAACAAGATACATAAATGATAGAGAAACTTTTGATATGATATTGTTAATCTTCACCTAATCCTTGACAGTGGGTTCGGTTCCGAACCCTCGGAACCGACTTGGGCGTATCTTTCAGCTCGCTCTCTTCAAACTCTCGAGCCAGGCTCTACCCATAATGCTCCTCACAGAGATTACCTCAGATCTTGTTTGATGCTTCGCAGAGCAGATGTCTGTGTTCCCTCTCTCGAGCTTAGGCAGTTAATTGTAAGTGTTTTTCAGTTTTCTTCTTTAAATCTTTACCTTTCTAAGAGATTCTTTCTCTTTCTTCTTTTCTGTTCTCTTAGTAGTTCTACCCACTCCTCCGCCTTTCTAATTAATTCCGTCTTCCTATTACCATTGGTAATCTGTCCCTTACCATAGTTGGTAAGTCTTCCTTATCGTTATACTGTTGAGATATTTCTTAATACCATAGTTGGTACTAGTTTCTTTACTTTTCTTCCTTTCCCTTTATTTAAAAAAAATAAATAAATTTCCTTCTTTCTTTTCCTATTTCATCACCGATAATGGCAGACCAAAAATAGTCTCCCTCAAAACATTCTAAGGGCACCTCAGGATTCAAGAGGTGTAGGAAATGTGAGGGTAAAATGCACAATTCAGACTGTCTTGGCAGGATTCACCTGCAAGAAAATTGTGCAATTTGTCACAGGTTCTCTACCCAAATGTTGACAGAAAGGAAAAACAAACATATTAAAAGGACTTTTGAAATCTCCTTTTGACAAGGGCATCACTGGTTCCAAGGAGAAAACTAGTGATACAGGAACTTCTTCCTCCCATGGTTCGAAGAAAAGATCATCCTCGGTTCTGAGTGCTTTGGAACCTACTAAAAAAAAATCTCAGAAATTTCCTTGGTACTGAACAGTTCATTGGCACCGGAGGACCTGTCTACATCAACAAAATTGGCTTCAAAGCCGACAGCCACCTCTACATTGGTACCAACAGAACAACCATTACTTAAGTTACTGGTGCTGCCTGTGCTCCCAAGAACTTCTTATTCCCCTTCTGTGGACTGTTTCAGAGATACCCCATTAGTGGAAGTGAGACCACCTAGGTCCCCCTCCACGGCATCGGTGAGGTCTACTAAGAGTCTGTCGATAGTTGATACTATGAGGCTAGTGGATCAGCTACTTGTGATGAGAGGATTACCTTTGCTTGCGAGCCAAACCGGCATCAAAACTGTACGTCCTATGACCCCCTCATACCCTCCTCCTCCAACTCTAGATGAGCTTTTGGAGCCTTCGATCCCGACACTTCCGGCTCTGACTGACTCGGTTCCAATAGTTTTTTTGCCTTTGGTTCCTAGAACCGTCTTGAGTATCTCCAAGCCTTCGGTACCAGAGACCTCCCGGGGTTGGGACTTTCTGGTCGGGTCCGAGATGCATGAAACCTTTTTGGTTCCTTCTGAGCCATCTATGCCTCTCGGTGCCTCGGCCCTTGTAGTGTCAACTCAGGCTCCTGCTGCAGAGGTGGTCTCCTCGGTGTGGGGTGTGACCCCAGTTCTGAAGCAGTCTATTTCAGTTCCAGGCTCCCATCTCTCTACGGGGGGACCTGCCTTCTGTATTATGGAGAAGGCATTATCCATTGGGGATTCTCAGTCCTCGCCATCCATGTCGGGACATATTTCTTCTTCCTCTCGACCTGAGCTACCATTAGTCACACTCCCTGGACAGAGGGCACAAAAGTCCCAGGTGACTCCCACTTTAGTGATCTCCTCTTTGGAAACTTCCCCAGAGCCTTCCCCCGAGGAAGTCCCTGTGAAGAGGAAGTGCAAGAGGAAGCACCTGGACTCCCCGGAAGAGTCTTACACTGAAGATACTGACTATGATGAAGGGGAAGGTTCCCCCAGGTCACCCCCTGATGAGGTTTCCTTCGGGGACATCCTGGAAATCCTAAACAGAGGGGTGGCTGGTCATCCACCCAGCCTTCCTCGGAGGAATCAGTATACCTTGAGGCTTTTCATGCCCAACCCTCCACTTCTTGGATCTCTCCACCCGCTGACGATCTTATCAAACTGATTGCTCAGTGGGCGTGGAAGATGCCCAACTCTATAGAGCCAATCCCCAAGAGATCTGACTGTGTATTATCAGCTCCAAATGAGAACCACATTGGTCTAAGGGATTCCTGTCGATGCCATGGTGGTAGCAGCTGCCACCAAGAAGGAACTCGCTGAAGAGAGTCCTACTATCCATCCTTCTAACAAGGAGTCTAGGATGTTGGATAAAATTGGGAAGCATATTTATGCTTCAACGTCCTTGAATTATATGGCACAATTTACCAGATTACAGAGAGATTTGATTAAAGATCTTTCAAATACTCTCTCAGTAGCAGTAGCTGAAGGGATCCATAACAAAGTTTCCTCTCAGCTTGCAACCCTAGAGTCTATTTTCAATTCGTCCATGAGGCTCATAGCACATACAGCCGAAGGGACGACCAGAGCAACGGGTTCAGCTATAGCCATTAGAAGGCACTCCTGAATGCGCTTATGCGACTTTGCGGAGCCATTTAAAGCATCATTTGTCAATGCTCCCTTTGACAGATCTACCCTTTTTGGCCCAAAGGTTAAAGACAATGTAGTCTGAAGTGAGAAAGATGGTAAGTCCCTATCTGCCATAGGCATACGTTTCTCCACCCCTCAGAGACCTTACTCAAGTTACCAAAGGAGTGGGAGATTATGGTTTAGAAAATCCAAAGGGCCTTTCCACGATTCATGAGGTAAAGACTTCCCCTGGGGCAGAGGAAGATGCAACAGAAGATGCTGCCCTAGGGGGAGAAATAGACAGCAGAATCTGGGGTCCAGAGAATCCTTCTCTGGCACTTCCTATCTGCATCCCTGAAAGGGTGCCCAATTGCCTTCCTTTGGAGGCAGTTGGGGGATGATTATCCCTGCACCTACCAGCCTGGCAATTAATAACTTTGGACAAATGGGTGCAGGGAATAATATCCAAAGGCTACCAAATTCCACTATGTATAAGCCCCAAATCCCAGAAAAAACTCACAGATGTTCCACCCAATCAAAGTGAAGCAGCAGTCTTAGAAATTCAAAAACTTATTCTTATTCAAGATTCTTTTTAGTGCCCACAAAAACAGGGGACTGGAGACCCATTTTGGATCTCAGCCAATTCAACAAGGTGGTTCAACAAACCAAATTCCGGATTGTCTCGGTACAAGCCATACTTCCTTATTTGGAAAAAGGCAACAGGATGTGCTCTATAGACCTCAAAGATGCTTATTACCATATAAAAATGGAAAAAAACTCCAGGAGGTTTCTACGTTTCCTGCTAGGAGCCAGTCATTTCCAGTTCAGAGCACTGCCCTTTGGCCTCACTACAGCCCCCAGAGTGTTTACCAAATGCATGGTAGTGGTTGCAGCTCACCTCAGACTGCAAGGTTTTCAAATCTTTCCATATCACGACAACTGGCTTCTCACCACTACCACCAAGCATTGCTTAGAAGAGGCAAGATATTACACCATGAATCTTTGCACTTCTCTAGGCATTTCAATAAATCTCAAAAAGTCCAACCTGCAGCCTTCTCAGCAATTGGATTTCATAGGTGCTCATCTAAACACTGTCTCGAGAATTGCTTCTCTTCCTCCAGAGAGACTACAAAGTATCAGGGCCCAAGTCAGACAAATTCTCCAAAACAAGAGAGTCCCAACAAGACTTATCCTTCAAACCTTAGGTTCAGTGGCAGCTTCAGTCACTCTGGTTCCTCTAGCGAGGTTTCATATGCGAATACTAGAGTGGCTACTAGCAACCCAATGGTCTCTGATTTGCCAACTAGTGTCTCATTTAGTCTTGATTACCAACCATTGCAAACAAGACCTCAAATGGTGGCGTCATTCTGACCAAATTCTCTTGGGCCAACCATTCACCCTTCCCCAGTCTCAAGCCTTAGTGACCACAGATGCTTCCCAGCTAGGGTGGGGTGGGGGGGGCATTATCTAGGAAAGACAGTTCAAGGCACATGGTCCCAATTGGAGGCCAATTTCCACATCAACATTCTAGAAATGAGGACAGTGCTATTAGCATTGCATTCATTCCAGGATGCCCTCCCTCTAGGGACAGTTGCAATTTAGACAGACAACATGTCGGTAGTCTTGTACATCAACAAGCAAGGGGGAAACAAATCTTACACAGTATGTCAAGAGGCACTCAGAGTTTGTCAATGGGTGATTTCTTCCAACTGCTTTCTGATAGAAATGCACATTCCGAGAAGTTCCTATGTGATAGCGGACAAATTAAGCAGGACAATTCTTATGCCTTACGAGTGGTCTCTGAACAGACAGGATTTTTCACCATTGGGGCCATCCTTGCTGTGACCTATTTGCTTCTCACCTGAACAACAAGTGCAGAAGTTACTTCGCCCTAATCCCCCCTCCGGGGGAGTCACCAGAGACACTCTTCTCCACAGTTCGCCTCCCAGTCTATTATATGCCTTTCCCCCCATTCCTCTAATCTCACAATTCCTAAAGAAAGCCAAAAGGACAAAGAATTCAATAATCCTCATTGCCCCATTCTGGCCTCGACAAGTTTACTTTCCCTTCCTCTGGCCTCATGTGATACAGAAACTATGGATCCTGGACCCAGTTCCATCTAGTAACTCACCCATAGGGCATGGTTCACTCCAATCTTCAACACCTCAAGCTCACTGTATAGCTTCTCCAATTCCCATCATTGCCAGGCATCCTTCCCTTTCTTACCCCGTCCAATGTATTATTATTGCACACCACAAACCTGCTACTAGAAAACTGTACCAGTGCAAATGGAAAATATTTACCAGATGGGCCTTGAATAAAGAGCTTGACCCCTTTGCTGCTCCTATCCAAGATGTCCTAGATTTCCTAAGCACACTTTTTCAATCTGGTTCTTCTGCTTCTACGATAAAGGTTCACCTAGCAGCAATTTCAAACTTTCATTCAGGTTGGAATAATTCTCCAATAATGTCTTACAAACTTTGTAAGGCCTTCATAAAGGGGCTCTTCTTACTGAAACCCCCTTTTAAACAACCAGTTCCCTCACGGGATCTAACTATTTTCCTTCAAGCTCGAACAAAGGCCCCCTTTGAACCATCTGCATGTTGTCATTTGAAGTATTTATCCTGGAAGACTATATTTTGGTAGCAGTTACTTCTCCAAGAAGGGTTTCCGAATTGCAAGCCCTATCATGCAAATCACCCTACCTGATCTTTCATAAAGACAGAGTGGCACTGAGAACAAATCCATCCTTTCTACCCAAGGTAGTCTCTGAATTCAGTATTAATCAGTTGTTACAATTACCAAACTTTTTCCCTAATTTTTCCAACAAAGAAGAATATGCACTTCATTTACTAGATGTGCGCAGACAGTTACGTTTTTATCTTCACAGAACAAAAAGAATTTCGAAAATCAGATCAGTTATTTGTAGCCTTTTCTGTGCTCCATATGGGCTATCCACTTACTAAGGTTACTTTAGCTAAATGGCTGAGAGGCTGCATCACATTTATGTACCACTCTCAAGGACTTCAACTTCCCCAAACAGTTCAAGCTCACTCAACAAGAGCTATGGTGACATAGCAGGTTTTTCATGCCAGAGCTTCTCTAGATGACATCTGTGCAGCAGCCACATGGTCTTCCCATCATACCTTCATCGTCTTTTACAAATTAGACCAGGTCTCGAGGAGTCAAACACCTTTTGGCTCTATGGTACTTCGGAATATTCTTCCACGAGACCTCCCAAGGCTAAAGTACCTGGGGATTCTGTCCCACTGTCAAGGATTAGGTGAAGATTAACAACATCAGATAAAGAAGTTATGTCTTACCATAACTTTCCATCTGTGTTGTTCATCTTCACCTATCCTTGACATACCCACCTGCCTTCCCCCATCCTAAGATTCTTAGGAGATCTCTTTAGTCCTAATCTAGTTTCTCATTAAGGACTCATATATGGCCTTGTCTCTATTCTATCTAAACTAAACCATTCTAATTTCTGCTATATACTGTCATCTGGCAAACTCAATCTGAGGTAATCTCTGCGAGGAGTATTATGGGTAGAGCCTGGCTCGAGAGTTTGGAGCGCGCTAGGTGAAATATATGGCTGAGTAGGTTCTGAGGGTTCGGAACGGAACCCACTATCAAGGATTGGTGAAGATGAACAGCACAGATGGAACGTTATGGTAAGATATAACTTCTTTTTTAGGAAAGGTGGAAGGGGCAGTAAGTAGATGGGCTCCCACTTGGTTGAAGAGGAGCCCTTTATCATTTAACAGTCATTGACAAGAAATTATGACATCACTGCAATGCTTCAGCACTAAAATAGCTCTGAGCTGGCCTTTATTACCTCTTGGTGTGATATTACACCTCTGAGTACAGTAACACAAAATTATGAGACATTATATGGGTGCAGTGAACCTTTCACAGCTTGGCTGTGTATATTCGAAGGTCAGGCTAGGCCAACTGTGCAACTGGAGAGTGACAACTACTCGTAACTCAGCTTGCAAAAAGGATCACTTAAATAGGCCATATGCATAGTGCTACACTTAGTAAACTAACTTCATTTAAGACACACCTACCACAGCACGGTAGATTAACCATACAGGGAACAGGACACCAACTGGAACACAGATAAAGCAGGAAAGCAGGGACAAAGGCAAAACATATCACAGCAGATAAACAGTACACTGCAGATAGGCCTTCTATCCATCCATATGCCTATCTAATCTGCTTATATGGGTGGCATTCAAGTGGCCTATCACTTTATTACAGGTGGTCAAACCATGATCTAATCACACTAGATCTAATGATTATCTTCAGTACTTGTTACCAATTATAACTCTGATAATAAGGAAAGTTTATGTTTTTTTTCATCACTGGCATGACTTTTCTTAAAGATTTATAAGCAATACTGCAGTTTGCTTTACCACAGTGTGCTGAGATTGAGACAGCTGGTGATGCACTTCCAGTGTTTTTTCTCCTTATTACATTGTAGTATTACTGTGGAGTTACTATATATAAATTAGGGGGAGTTGGAGGCAAAGCCCCACACACACCCATGAACAAAAAACAGTTTTTATTTTATTTATTTATTTTTTGAGTATATATATATATATATATATATATATATATATATATATATATATATGGGTCTACTTCGTTTGTATGAAGTTTCAACAATTCGAAACCCACTTGGTCGAGAACAGTTGTTTGAAGTACCAAAACCTCGAAAACGAAGTAGAGAGATCACAATACAGAGTGGAATAGGAATATTCCCTTTTCCTCGCTGTAGTGTGATCTCGGTGTTGGTATATTTAAGTAGGGGTTGTGGGGGGTGCAGGGAGGCTTGCCCCCCTGCAAAACATGTTTTCTCTGGGGTTTTTTTCAGTCAGCCGATCTGGCGACTAGGCTTCAGAAAAAGTGCACATTCGTTGAAATGTGCACTTTTGCTGAAGTGGGCATCTACTTTGTTCGATGTAACGTATTTTCGAACAAACAAAGTAGATCCACACATATATATATATATATATATATATATATATATATACACACGCACACACACACACACACACACACACACACACACACACACACACACACACACACACACACACACATCATTATAGTATGGTAGATCAAAATATCATTAAATTGAATGTAAAATTACTGGCACAGTATTTCCAACAGTCACACCATCAAAAATGTACATTGAACCTACTGAAGATCGTAAAAAGAAAGCACATTCCTTTTGCAATCTTTAACTAAAACCCTCTCCAACACTAGCCTCTAATTTGTCTGATTAGTGGTAGTGTTATGGAAAGGTATTTTTTAAGTTAAGTTTTGGGGTTAGGATTATGGGCAGGGGCATGGTTAGTGTTAGTACATATTACTAACTAAGGAACTAAGGTTAGTAATGTACACTAATCCTAACCCAGACCTTAACCCTAACCCTACAACTTTACTTGAAAGAAAACTGTCCATGACACCACTACAAAACAAGACCGTGTCAGACACTCACAGGCAACAACAAATGAATACGTTCATACATACATACTACCTAACCTTTACCCTAAAACACACACACAACTGTATTTACACTAAATCTATCCCCTTCCCAAACCATTACTCTTACCCAAACCTGCAAGCATTCATATTCATATACATAAGCACATCCCCTAATATACATCCCACTTACCTGTTACAACAAAGCACACATCCACTAAAACATCTGTTTGATAAACCAGATGTTTGAACAAACCACCCTGTACTTCTGACTGTTGAACAAAGGAACCAAAGAAACGCGTAACATGCACATCCCTTATATAATATGGCAAGGCACTCACGCTTATTTTGTAGGGGCAATTTTCATGTATTTATTTTTTTATTTATTTTATAGTAATGAAAAGCAGCATTTTTTTACTATAAAAATACCTGAAATACATCCTGTAAAAAAAGAGAGAGTCACCCTCCTGCAGATTTGACCATTTGATTTTTTGGCCTCCTGTGTGTCCCACCCACTCTCTGTATTGACACTAAATTCATGGCTATTATTTGTAGCTATATATGATGTGTGTGTGTGTGTGTGTGTGTGTGTGTGTGTGTGTGTGTGTGTGTGTGTGTGTGTGTGTGTGTGTGTGTGTGTGTGTGTGGGCGGGGGGGGGCAGTCTGTAGAAAGTAACTGACCTTCTTAATGTTTCTCACTCTAAAGCATCACTATCTGGCTTTGCAGAACTACTGTGTATTTGTAGGATTATTGTGATTACAAGGTGAAGTTGGGTGCTGTCTTTAGAAACATTCACTATCTGGCTTTGCAGTACTAGTGTACATTTGCAGGATTAATGAGATTTGTGTGAACATCATTGAATACTTTAATGTGTAGCTACTGTTTGCATGAATAGAATTGATACACAATTCATAGTTGCCATTTTTTGCCACAAACATCTTGAGATGTTATAACTGCTAGATGGGGGATGGAGCTGTCAATCTAAATTACTTTAAGCACCCCACACCATTTTTGTCATACTTGGGCATGAAATTTCAGTGAGACAGGAAAGCAGATTTAGAGTAAGTGGGCTGCTTCCCCCTGCATAATTTCCAATATATATATATATGTGTGTGTGTGTGTGTGTGTGTGTGTGTGTGTGTGTGTGTGTGTGTGTGTGTGTGTTAACAGCAGCCCCCTAATCTGTTAAACGTAGAGGGCACAACTGACTATCAGGTGGGGTGGATTTTGCTACAGCGCACCCTGTGGGATATTTAAAGTAAGTTTCAATGAGCTGTCTGTATAAAGAAACTGACTCTCTTGCTTAGTTCTCATTTTAAACTTTCACTATCTGGCTTTGTAAGACTAGTGTCCATTTTTAAAATTAATGTGATTTGTGCGAAGCAGCTTGAAATATTTTAATGTGTAACTACTGTTTAAGCTAAACAGTGCTAATATACAATAAGTGGCTATCATTTTTTATCACCATCATCATGTGAAGTGCAAACAGAAGTAGCTATAATTGCTGGGTGGAGCTGATTGTAAGTAATTGGCTCTCTTGTTTGTTCACTTTAAACAGTCACTGTTTGTCTTTGCATAACTAGTGTGCATTTGCAGGATTACTTTGATTTAAGTGAAGCAGTTTGGGATAGTTTAACTTGTGGCTATTGTTTCCATGGAACAAAGCTGAAATACAATACACAGATATAATTTTTTGTACTGATGGGTTGATGTGGGCAGTGTCTGTAGAAGTAACTGACCCTCTTTTTGTTTTTCTCAGTTTAAATAGTGATTTTCTGGATTCTCATGACTAGTGTGCATTTGCAGTATTAATGTGATTTTTGTGAAGCAACAAGGAGTACTTTTAATGTTTATTACTTTTTGTGTGGAAGTTCACAGAGCTGAAATACAATATATGGCAATCATTTTATGACAGTCATCTGAAGTGCACACAGAAGTAGCTGTATCTTCTGAGTGGGGGTTGGAGCTGTCTCTTGAAAGTAACTGACCTCTTGTTTTCTATGCAATTTGAAAAGTCAGTATCTAGCTTTCAAAACTAGTGTACATTTGTATGACGTAAGATGGACTAAACTGGACATCTAAGACATGCTTAGATAAAGTAGTTATATATGTTGGAGCTGCCTGCTGAGGAAAATGACTAGCTACTTGCTGTTGCTTGCTCATTATTCTGGCTTTGCATGGCTAATGTAAACTGTTTGAAGCAACTTGGAATACTTTAATGCATAGCAACTCTGTCTGGAGCGAAGGTGAACTATATTACATGGAAATTCTTCACTATCATAGTCGCATGTCTGAATTGCACAGAGAAATGTCTAGTACTGCCTTGTGGGGGTGGGGCCTGTCTGAATGAAAGTAACTGACACTCTTGTGATTTACTCATTTTAAATAATCTTTTAAAAAATAAGCCATAAACTTCTCCAAGAAATATCAGGACCTTCAGTGGTACAGGGGGCATTGTGACCCCTACACCCTAAGGCTGTATAAGTGAATTTTGACACAGGTTTGTAGTGGCCTCTGTCCTGAACCCCACATAATTTAAAACCTCCCCTTCTCACTGGTATGCAGAGGACCTCATTGTAGTTTCTACTGGGGAGGCCAGGGCCATTGTCCCTATTTCTTTACTTTTCTTCTCAAACCTCAGAGGTGTACACAGAGAGTCACTATAGCTTGTATAGGAACATTGTGCTGTCTAGCAGTAACAAGTCAGAAGCTTTACTAGGATCTTTCATTTTCCTCACATCAGATGCATATACAGGGAGTGTAAGAAGGCATGCTGTTTATATATCTGACAGCAGCAGCAGGTTAAAATATGTTATGTGTTGTTTTTTCAGTTTCTTCATAGCCGAACAGAGAGGTGCATAGACCATGGCTATATTTTGGAATAGATGGTGAGGAGGCATGTTACAGCAGCAACCTGAGATGTATATATGCCTGTTGTTATTTGTGTATTTACTTTTATCCCAGTCTAACACAAGAGGCACACAAAGAAGGTAATTTTATTTTTTTTTGGGGGTGGGGGGCTGGAGAAGTGGGTACTATTCTCAGATATGATGTATATATTGTCACAAACTTTTGTCTTCTGAATGTATAATGAACTAGTATTTTGCCAGTTTAGAGATCATTAAGCCTTGGATGCGATTTATTTCTTACTTAAAAAATCATACTTAATTTCTTTCCTTATGTTTTTGCTTAGGCCATTATTGGGCCAAAAGGTTGAAGAAAAGCACTATAATGCACCTCAGGGCATCTATGACCCATGTGGCTTCTGGTGGCCTAGTGGCTCGTAGACCCCTGACTTAATGCAGTTATTTTCTCTAAGTTTAGTCTTGTTTACATAGGGCATATTGAAATGATGCAGGAAAAAGAAAACTTCAGGTATAACACTGAAGTTCATTCCTTAATCATGAATTTTCTTCAGGCCATCATTTGACCAGAAGATTGGAAAAGGTCTAACATCACTGGTAGACCCCAGACCCCATACTTGATTCGATTATTTCCTTGACATTTATTACAATGCAAACCTGCTTAGTTAGGGTGCATTGAAAGGATTCATGAAAAAGCAAGGATGAAAAGTGACACTGGATTTCTTTCCTTAATCATTTTATTACTTAGGCCATCATTGGATAAAAAGGTTGTTTAAAAACCTTGAAATGCATCTTAGGGCATCTAGAACCTCCATGACTTTTGGGGGCCAAGGCCCCCAGATCCCCAGCTTAATTCCCTTACTTCCTTCACAGGTATTCCAATGCAATCTTGGTCAGTTAGGATATGTTGAAAGGATGGAGGATAAAGTAAAAAAATGAAGAATAAAATTGAATGTCTTTCCTTAATCATGATTTTTCAGGCCGTCTTTGGATGAAACATGTTGTTTAAAAAACTCTGAACTGTATCTCAGAGCATCGAGGCTCCCCAAGACATCTGGTGGCCTAGCAGTCCCCAGACCCCCAGCATAATGAAGTTACTCACCGCACAGTTATTACAATGCAGTCTTGGTCAGTTAGGATGAGTTGAAAGGATGCAGGAACAAGCAAAGTTGAAGAATAAGACTGAATTGCTTTCTGACTTCCAAGATGGCTGCACATTGAGTAACATCTTAATTCTGGCTCTCCCAGTCTGAAAACAGAAATTAGCAGAAAAAGCCAGTGAACCTAGATTTCTGTGTAAATTTCCATAATTGGCTAGTATGTCCACCACCTGGATGGCAGGAAAAAAGAAATATAAAGGTCCAGGAGGAAAATTGGCTACAAAGGATGAGCGAAAAACACAGACTGGGATAAATGCTGTAGCTGTTCAGCAAGAAGCAGTGCAAGTTCCAGATATGACTTCAGTAACCTAGAGGAAAGTATAAAGCAGTTGCACACAGACATGGTTAAAATAAACAAAACACTGATAAAGTATGTCAACATAAACAATAAAAAGCTGGAAAAAAATGGAAGAAGCTTTAAACACATATTCAGATAAGGCAACACAACTGTAAAACCCAGAGGCTGAAATGAAGAAAAGGCTGGCTGAATATGAAATTGCACAAAAAGAGATGTTTCAAAAATAATAGAATTGGAAGACAAGCACATAGGGAAACCCTGAAATTTTCTGCTGTACCAGAGAAACTGGAAGGAACAGACTGCATTAATTTTATGAAAGCACAAATAAGCAACTGGCCTGGTATTACATAACAGGAATTGTTAATTGAATGGGCACATCATGTATATGCTCCAAATCTGGTTACTAGAAAACATCCTAGACCTTTAATAGTAAAGATGCACTCTTATTGGCAGGAGGAGTTGATTCTGACAAAACTGTGGAAGAAGACAAAGTACCAAAAGTGGGAGACAGCAGAGTGTTTGTGGAGAATGACTACTCACTGTACACCAGGCAGAAGAAGAGTAAATATATTCCATTATTTAAGGAATGTCAAGAAGCAGGCATGAAATTCAAACTGCTGTACCCGGTCATCTTCAAAATATTTTTCCCTGGAGGGACAAAAACATTTTTGATGAAGCACATGCTAAGGAGGAAATACAAAAGTTTGTCCAACAAAGGGTGAGTTGTGAAACAGAAGGAGGTTCTGCTTTGTGTCCTTCTGGTGATAAGGACTACAGACAGACTGAGTTTGTTTCCACTGTTTCATCACAAAATACCTGAAAGAAGGAAGAAAACACAAGAGTAGACTTGAAGACTTGAGAGTATGTTGGGAATGAAACAAAGACAGGATTTGGGAGATGGTGATGAACAGGAACAAAGCTAGTAACTTGGAAATTGATGAATGTGGGGCAATAAAGCAATAATCATATTTGTGAAACATAGAACAAAACAATCTGAAAATATGGGACTTCCTTGGACTTTGTTAAACTTGTAGGGGACTTTAAAGCATATGCCTTGGTTAATGTTATTAATGTTTGGGGAATAAAATCAGTAGCTTGGAAAATGACAAATGTGGAATTACAAAGCAATAATTATACTTGTGAAACATGGAAGAACAAGAAGATCTGGAAATATTGGATTTTCATGAACTTTGTTAATTTTAGGAGACTCTAAAGCATATGCCCTACTTCATGTCATTAATCTTCGGAAAAATACTTGGGAATGGGGAAGAGGAGGGCGAAAGTTAACTGTAAGTAAAACAATGGTATTTGTTGGTACTGTTTTGCTTTCTTTGCAAGCTGTGATGTAATGTTTTCTCAGATATTTTTATTGTAATTGGTATACTACTATAAACAGGTGCTTATATTTTTTTTCTGTTTCTCCCAAGAAAACTTGGTGCTCTTTTTCTTATGCTTGCATAGAGGAATGACTGGGTAATGAACCTTGGCTTTATCCAGCAACAAGTCTTATTAGAAAGCCATGTAAATGAAGAAGAATATTAAATATTATAAGGCATTTTTTTGGTAAACAATGTATCCTTAGCAGTTTTGTGTCTGGTTGCGTGTCCCTAGAAGACAGTCTGATAAAGAGAAATGGCTTGGAGAAAGTGTTTACTGAAAGCATTCACATTTTCTCAGCCGGGAGAGCTATAAAGATAAGACAAAACCAGACAGCACTTACTAAAAGCACAGGCTGTACCATGCATCTTAGCATGACTAACCTTTCTTTTTGGTTAACTCCAGCCTGTCTGTGTGGCTATCAGTTTAGAACTTTTGATATGAAGTTGTTCTATCTCGCCGTTTATTCTTACTGATGCATTCGGAGGCTGTTCCTCAGCTCCAAGTTGGCCAACTACAAAAGCTCAAGGTCTAAAGCCAGCTTGAGGCCAGATCCCTATCCCATGATGCACTACGAACCTCCCTCCGATCTAGTTTGTTGCTGCAACTGATTGGAGGCTTCAGCTTCGCTCAGGCCAGTATAATTGTTTTTTCTTGATTCTGAGTTAGAGCAATATATTAGCCTATTAATATACCTTTTATCGTTTAGATCTTTCTTTAATTACTAAAATTCTCAGAGTTGCATTTAGTCAGCAGGTAGGCTTAAATTTTATTTTGTAATATAGAGCGAGTTGCTCCTGGCCTTGTAGCCTATTTTCCTTCTGAGTGTTCCCTATCCCATAGGTTAAGTTAGAAATTTGAATAATTGCTAGTTTAATTACAGTCTACAGTTGCTTTAAGACCATCTTTAATAGTTTAGTGTGTGTGTGTGTCTATAGCTAATCTAATGGTTTTCCTCTGTTGTTAAGAATAGCTTTATCTTGTGTTGATCAAATAACTGTAAACTATCTAAATATGTCAGTTCCAGAGAGAGAAAAGGCGAAATCTGGGTTTAAAAAGTGCCCAAGATGTGGGCAGAACATGTCAATTACGAAGGGCATACAGACTGTGTTCATTGCCTAGCTGAAGTCCATCTTCAAGAGAATTGTGCCATTTGCCACTCATTCAGTTCCAGGGTACTGATGGAGAGAAAAAGAAAAATGAAAGATAGAGGATTGCTCAAATCATCCTTTCAAGAGGACTTGGAGAAACACTCAAAACCTCTAAGTTCCAAGGGAAGTTCACTGACACCTAAGTCGAAACCTAGTAAGTCGACTACCTCGGTTCCAAGGTCCTTGGAACCGATAGCTACTTCGAGTAGGAGCCAGTCCCCCGTATTGGAGCTAGTATCTCTTACTTTAAAATCGCCGATCCTTCAGTCTGTGGCTTCCTCGGCTCACTCATCTTGGACCTCTAGTAGGCTTTCTGATTTGGAAGTGGATCGCGTCGTGAAAAGGCTTTTTCAGGTACTGGCCTTTGTTAATAAACTTTTATCGGCTCAGACACTCGGTGTTTCGGAGCTGATGCAACCCCTTCCACCTTCTTTGATTTTTCCTCCGATTCCCCTCGAAGTTTCGGAGCCAGAGTGCTTGAAGATGATGGTTGTGGAGCCTATGGGACCGACACCTGCTGCAGGAACGTTGACTCCTACTGCCCTGTTACCTTTGGTTTCGACTGGTTCTCGGAGCCAACGCTCTCCGGTCGAGTCCAGTGAGGATAGTCGCTCCAACTTGTCGGTTCCGACTTTACCTCTTGGGGCATTGGCTCGGGTGAGCTCTGTTCCGACCTTGGGCTCGGAGCTTCTGGCTCTGGCATTGAATTGGACCATGGTGTCTTCTGAATTGGGGATTGCTTTGGGTCAGGACCAGGGAGCTTTCAACGCCATGAGGAGGGTGTTGTCGGTGCCGACAACCACATCATCGGTTCCAGCAGCTACTCCCCCTAAAGTACCAGTCTCTGCCTCTTCTACATGCTCTCCACTTAAGCATAGAGATCCTGAGCCTCAGGACACCCCATTGGATGAACCCTGCTATTCTGAAACCTCTCCAGAAGTTCCCACTGAAGAGGTACTCAGAAAACGGACTTGCAAGAGGAAGCATCTTGACTCTTCCCAAGAGTCACTCACTTCTGACACAGACTTAGATGAGTCAAAAAGGGTCCCCATGATCCCCCTCTGAGGATATCTCCTTTGCAGATATCCTGAAGATCCTAAAACAGAGGGGTGGCTGGAAGTCCCTTAACCCTTCTGAGGATGAGTCTGTACTCCTGAAGGCTTTTCGATCTCAACCCTCCAGCTCTTGGGTGTCTCCGCCCCTTGATGAGCTAGTTGAATTGCTCAGTTGCATGGCTTGGGAGGCTCCAGACACAATGGAACCTGTCCCTCGGGCTCCAGATACAATGGAGTCCCTCAGAGGCCGAATAAGTTTATTACTTGCACTCTAGAAAATAACTTCTTATCCAAAGGCATGCCTGTTGATGCCATTGTGGTGGCAGCAGCCACAAAGAAGGAACTTTCAGAGACTTCTGCTAATGTCTATCCTCCTAATAGAGATTCTAGGATCATGGCCAGGTATGGGAAGCATATGTTCAGTTCAACGGCCTTTGTTCTTCGTCCGTTGAACTATCTTACCCATTTTACTTGACTGCAAAGGGATCTCCTGAAAGAACTAGGAGATACCTTACAAGGGTCAGTAGCGGCAGGAGTTTCAGATTAGGTTACTGCCCAGCTCTCTACCTTAACTTCCATTGTGAACTCGTCCATGTGCCTACTCTCCTACGTGACTGATGGAACAACCAGAGCTGCAGGTACAGGAATTGCCCTCAGGCGTCATTCCTGGATGCGATTGTCTTCCTTTGTGGAACCCTTTAAGTCCTCCTTTATTAACATCCCATTTGATGGTTCAACCCTGTTTGGGCCTAAGGTTAAGGAGACTCTTACCAGGAGTGAGTAGGATGGTAAGACTCTGTCTGCCATAGGAGTCTGTTTTTCCACCCCTACTAGACCCTACCTCAAAGGGAGAGGTAGTGCTAAGATGTGGTTCTGTAAGTCACAGGGATCTTACCAAGACACTCGTAGTGAAGCCCTCTCCAGAGGCGGGGGGGGGGACAATGGAAGATGACGACCTTGCGGCAGAGGGGGTCTGCAAAATCAGGGAGACAGGGATCAGTTCCTTGGGAAACCCTATCAGCGCTCCTGAGAGGAGGCCTGACTGTCCACCTGTGGAGGCAGTCTGGGGATGCCTGTCCTTGTAACCAGACGCCTGGCTAAAAATCACAAAAGATACTTGAGTACGAAGCATTATTTCCAGAGGATACTCAATAACCTTTGCCACATCCCCCCATTAGTCAAAAAAATCCCGGATGTTCCATCCAGTCACGGGGAAAAAGTAACCCTAGAGATTCAAACGTTGCTTCAAAAAAGAGTCATCCAGTCAGTCCCAGCAGACCAAAGAGGATCCTGTACTTATTCAAGGTTCTTTTTAGTACCAAAGGAAACAGGGGACTGGAGGTCCATTCTAGACCTCAGCAGATTAAACAAATCAGTAAAAAAGACAGTTCCAGATGGTCACACTTCAGTCAGTTCTCCCCTTTTTGGGGAAAGACAATTGAATGTGCTCGATAGATCTCCAGGATGCGTACTACCATATCAAAGTGGACAGGCCATCCAAAGATTACCTACACTTCCAGCTGGGAGCCAGTCATTTCCATTTTTGAGCTCTGCCCTTTAGTCTCACAACAGCCCCCAGAGTGTTCACCAAATGCATGGCAGTAGTGACGGCTCAACTGAGACGATCCGGATTCCAGGTGTTTCCATATTTAGACGACTGGCTTCTCACTGCCACCACCAGGCATCAACTTAGTCAGGTGAGAAACAGGATGATAAACCTTTGCCAGCAATTGAGGATTATGATAAACTCAGGAAAATCTGCCTTATTGCCATCGCAACAGATCATTTTTATAGGAGCAGAACTAAACACGGTCACTCTAACATTATCCCTACCTCCGGACAGAATTCAAAATCTAAGAAATTAGATATTAGACATTCTTCTGATCATGACAGTTCCAGTGTCAAAGATCCTCAAATTGTTAGGCACCATGGCTTCAGCCATAATCGCTGTTCCTCTAGGCAGGATACACATGAGAATACTTCAGTGGCTTCTGTTCACCTAGTGGTCTTATCAAGAACTACCAATGACTCATCAGATATTAATAACGGACTCTTGCAAGAAGGATCTTTGGTGATGGATAACTTCACACCATATGACTTTAGGTCATCCATTTGTATTACCCCCTCCTATAGCCACAGTGACCATGGATGCTTCCCTGGTAGGGTGGGGGGGCATTACCAGGGAAGAACAGCCCAAGGTACATGGAATCAACAAGAGGCTCGTCTGCATATGAATGTTCTGGAGATGAGAGCAGTTCTCCTAGCGTTACAGTTCTTCCAAGACTCTCTTCCCCTAGGAACAACTGGTGTACAATTGGACAATATGTCGGTAGTCTGATACATAAACAAACAGTGGGGGACCAAGTCTTATACCCTTTGCAGAGAGGCCTTAAGAGTTTGGAAATGGGTGACTTCTACCCAGAGCTTTCTGATAGCAATGCATATCCCAGGGAAGTCCAGTGTGATAGCAGACAGATTGAGCAGAGCAGTACTCTTGCCGCACGAGTGGTCTCTGAAGCATTAAGTGGCGGAAAGGATCTTCTGCAGATGGGACCAGCCTTGCTGTGATCTCTTTGCAACCCCAGCCAACACCAAATGCAGCAACTACTTTGCCCTAATTCCCCCTCTAGATAAAACCCCGAGGGATGCAGTTGTGCACGATTGGCCCCTGGGCCTTCTCTATGCCTTTCCTCCAATAACCCTGATACCCAAAGTGTTACAGAAAGCAAAGTATCTGGGCAGAACTTTGATCTTAATAGCCCCATTCTGGCCTTGGCAGATTTGGTTCCCTTTCCTTCAGCCTCACCTACTGGAAGAGCCTTGGATCCTGGACCCAGTGCCGGATCTCTTGACTCATGCCTTAGGAACTTTTCACCCCTTGAACCACACAAATCAAGCAACCAGATAAAAAAACTGTAAAGGCAGCGAATCCACAAAGCAAGGAACAGGCAGGATGTCAAATAACCCCTTTAATACGTGAGCGCTTTCGGCAAAGGAAATTTCCCTCACCTTCATCAGACAAAGTTAAAACATTAGCCTTTCAATGCCATAAATACTTAAATTAGCAGTGACATCACAATGATTTTCCAGCATTTAAAGAAATATTGAATGTTGACATTAAAACGCCATTTACATAGAAACATTGGCTCAAAACAAAAGTCAATCACTTTTTAAGATAATTCTATACTAAAAGTCATAAACTAAAATATGTATATATATGTATGTATATTTTATAAACCTATTATCTTAAATGACAAGTGATCTTGATCATCAGACAACAGGCAAAAAAGACAAAAGGCAAAAGGGCAAAGAACCAAACAAGCAGGAATTTAAATTATATATAAGTACATAGATAAATAAATAAAGAGCAAGCATATATATAAAATGTGCATAAATACACATATGTAAAGTGTATTACTCTAAACCATGTATATAACATGATATACACCATGCATATAGTGCTGATCAAGATCGCAAATATTATATCAACACAATATAATGCATGCTTACATAAAAAAAATTTATATATAATGACAGTTTCTTTGAGAACAAATCCCTCCTTTTTATCCAAAGTTTGCTCAGAAGCTAATCTCAATCAAACTATTGAATTACCCATTTTTCCCCCCAATCATACAAATTGGAATACATGCTTCACAAACTTGATGTGCATAGGCAACTATGATTTTATTTGGACAGAACCAAACAATTCAGGAAAATGAGCAGTTGTTTGTTTCCTTTTCAGAAGCAAAGAAAGGTGATCCAGTGTCTAAAGTCACCTCGTCCAGATGGTTATCAGACTGTATTGCTTTCATGTACATTTCTACAAATAATTCTTTACCACAAAGGATAAAGGCTCATTCTACCAGATCTGTAGCCACTTCTTCAGCCTTTTTGGCCAACATACCTTTAGACTATCTGTGCGGCTGCCACATGGTCTCGACCTCATACCTTCATCAACCATTATAAAGTGGATAAGGCCTCCAGGGACAGGACCTCCTTTGGTTCTGCAGTTCTGAGGAACCTTCTCCTTTGAGCCACCCAAGAAAGATGGTGCTTGGGATGCTACCCATCAGTAAGAATAAACAGCGAGATAGAACAACTTCACATAAAGAAGTTATGTACTTACCATAATGTTCCATGTGAGTTGTTCATCTCGCCTTTATTCTTACATCCCACCCACCAACCCCCTTCCAGTTTACTAGAGGTCCGAGAAGTTTGAATTGGAACTTTTTGCGATCTTGATCAGCACTATATGCATGGTGTATATCATGTTATATACATGGTTTAGAGTAATACACTTTACATATGTGTATTTATGCACATTTTATATATATGCTTGCTTTTTATTTATTTATCTATGTACTTATATATAATTTAAATTCCTGCTTGTTTGGTTCTTTGCCCTTTTGCCTTTTGTCTTTTTTGCCTGTTGTCTGATGTTCAAGATCACTTGTCATTTAAGATAATAGGTTTATAAAATATACATACATATATATACATATTTTAGTTTATGAATTTTAGTATAGAATTATCTTAAAAAGTGACTGGCTTTTGTTTTGAGCCAATGTTTCTATGTAAATGGCGTTTTAATGTCAACATTCAATATTTCTTTAAATGCTGGAAAATCATTGTGATGTCACTGCTAATTTAAGTATTTATGGCATTGAAAGGCTAATGTTTTAACTTTGTCTGATGAAGGTGAGGGAAATTTCCTTTGCCGAAAGCGCTCACGTATTAAAGGGGTTATTTGACATCCTGCCTGTTCCTTGCTTTGTGGATTCGCTGCCTTTACAGTTTTTTTACAACTTTTCACCCCTCTCTACATTCCCTCAAACTGACAGCTTGGCTGCTCCAATTTCAAACATAGCCAGGTTTCCTATCTTTCAACAGAAGTTAAACACATTTTGACAGCCTCTCATAAGCTGTCCACACAAAAAATGTACTATAGCAACTGGAGGAGATTCGCTATTTGGACGTCTCAAAATGAAATAGATCTTTATTTGGCTCCTGCTTCTGCCATCCTAAATTTCCTTACTAAACTTTTCAATGAAGGTGCTGCTGCATCTACATTTAGGGTACAGTTGGCAGCTATTTCCAATTTTCATTTGAGTTTAGACTCTTCAAATATTTTATTTATTTTATTTATTTATTTTACATTTGTTGACCGGGCTAGTCTAGCTGGATACATGTCCATTTTCAGTAGAGGCCCGAGGAGTTAAGCTCCAGAGTTTAAGAAGAAGTACATTTGCGATATTACAAGAAAGTAAGGGTAACAATATGCAAAGAGTACACACAAATTGAGCCAAAAAATTACAAGCAAGGTTATACAGTTAACATCATAAAAAAAATTTACATTTTAAAAATATATATATATTTTTTTTTTTTTTTTTTTTTTTTTTTTTGGATCACCTTTCTTTGCTTCTGAGAAGGAAACAAACAATTGCTCATTTTCCTGAATTGTTTGGTCAGAAGCTAATCTCAATCACACTATTGAATTACCCGTTTTTTCCCCCCAATCATACAAATTGGAATACATGCTTCACAAACTTGATGTGCATAGGCAACTACGATTTTATATTATGTCTCATCGTGTATTCAAAGCCTTTTTAAAAGGCACTTTCCGTCTAAAACCACCCATCAAAACACCCTCCATGCCTTGTAATTTGAACCTCGTTCTTTCCCACATTATTTTATCCCCTTTTGAACCAGCTTCATCTTGTGACCTTAAATACCTTTCTTGGAAGTCTTTATTTCTAGTGGCCATAACTTCTGCTCAGAGGATTTCCGAGTTACAAGCCTTGATCAAACCCCCCTATCTAATTTTTCATAATGACAGTTTCTTTGAGAACAAATCCCTCCTTTTTATCCAAAGTTTGCTCAGAAGCTAATCTCAATCACACTATTGAATTACCCGTTTTTTCCCCCCAATCATACAAATTGGAATACATGCTTCACAAACTTGATGTGCATAGGCAACTACGATTTTATTTGGACAGAACCAAACAATTCAGGAAAATGAGCAGTTGTTTGTTTCCTTCTCAGAAGCAAAGAAAGGTGATCCAGTGTCTAAAGTCACCTCGTCCAGATGGTTATCAGACTGTATTGCTTTCATGTACATTTCTACAAATAATTCTTTACCACAAAGGATAAAGGCTCATTCTACCAGATCTGTAGCCACTTCTTCAGCCTTTTTGGCCAACATACCTTTAGACTATCTGTGCGGCTGCCACATGGTCTCGACCTCATACCTTCATCAACCATTATAAAGTGGATAAGGCCTCCAGGGACATGACCTCCTTTGGTTCTGCAGTTCTGAGGAACCTTCTCCTTTGAGCCACCCAAGAAAGATGGTGCTTGGGATGCTACCCATCAGTAAGAATAAACAGCAAGATAGAACAACTTCACATAAAGAAGTTATGTACTTACCATAATGTTCCATGTGAGTTGTTCATCTCGCCTTTATTCTTACATCCCACCCACCAACCCCCTTCCAGTTTACTAGAGGTCCGAGAAGTTTGAATTGGAACTTTTTTCTGATTGAGTGGCATAATGACGGCTTTAACCTTTAGCTAGCAGCAAACAAGATCTGAGGGAGGTTCATAGTGTATCATGGGATAGGGATCTGGCCTCGAACTGGCTTTAGACCTCAAGCTTTTGTAGTTGGCCGACTCGGAGCCGAGAATTGGCTCCAAACCCATTAGTAAGAATAAAGGTGAGATGAACAACTCACACAGAATGTTATGGTAAGTACATAACTTCTTTTTCTTATTACGAAGGTAAAACTTCAGATTTTGAAGATGTACATAGTTTTGAGTGTTATTAAGTTGATAGGTTTTAGGGGTTATTGGGGGTGGGTTTTTTTTTTGTTTTTTGAGGGCTTTCAATAAAACTAAAAGTTTTGTAACATGTGACATAGGCCCAAATAGATAGGAAAAGAAACAACTGTTTAAAAGACCAAGGTGCCAAACAATATATGCATGTAGCATAAAAGTTGAAACTAGACATTTGACAAAAAGTGGTTATATATAAAAGATAGGAACAATAACTATATAAGAAAATTATGCTTTATGTAATGTCTTTAAATCTGAATGGTCTCACAGATAAGTACAAAAAATAAAGAGTAGTGAGCTATATTAAAAATGTAGAGTGCAAATAACTATGTTACAGGAGACACACCTGGAAAGAACTGCACATGTGAATTTGATAAAGAAAGGTTTTCAGGATGATTGTTCAGTGGAATACCTGAGGCAAAGGAAAATAGGAGTACTTATATTAATTGTAAGAGGAGCTCCAATAGTGACAGAAGAGGGAAAAAGATAATAATGGTAGATTTGTAGTATTAAGGGGCTACTGGAAAGGGATGAGGATTACACTGGCATGTATTTATATTTCATCTAAAACTGCTGTAATGGAGCTTAAGAAAATTCTGGGAGAAATAATCAACTTTCAGCAATGAATATTACTTATGGGTGGGAACTAGAATTTGGTTTGCAACAGTGAAGATGTGTCTGGGGGGGGGGCAGAAGGGAAATTAATACAAAGGAGGGTAGTTTTTGAAGAAATTTATGAAAATGCTTGACATGGAAGATGAGAACTCAGTACTAGGAGTTTGGAGTGAATTTACATATTATTCTCCAAGATACAAAAAACTGGGCTATGCTAGATAGAATTTATATTTCACAGGAACATATGCATTTAATTGAAGGTCTTGAAATGCACCAGTGAGTATTTCAGATCATGCACCAATAATAACTAAAATAAAAACACAAGGTAATGAGATAAAAATGAGACACTGGCGCTTTCCCACCTATCTGTTGAAAAGATAGAAATTTAAGGAATGGGTTTTAACAATTATTCAGGAGATATTAGAGAATATAGACATTTCTTCTGAAAATATATCCAGGGAGTGGAACAAAATTAAAGTGGAGTTTAAAACTACTGTGGAAATAAAGGAAATGAAGATATGGGTAAGAAGTCACAAAATTATTTAGGGGGACTGTCAAATGTTAAAGTAATGCAAAATAGGGGAATCCCACAGAAAAGAGGAAGAGCAACTGCAGAATGCTAAACAGAAAATAAAGGATTACCTCAATAATATGCATGAGTTTAGAAAGATTGCTGTCAAGCAACAGTTTTTTGATAATAACTCTAGAGCACAAAGACTTTTAGTACAACAACTCAGGCAACAGAAAGCAGAAGGGGCTGTCACCAAGCTTAGGGAGCCTATAACAAGGAAGATAACAAGGGAGCATGTAGACGTATTAGAAATATTTTGGAAATTCTATGAAAGTCTATATAAATCAGAGAAATACGGAGATCAAGAAAAGGTACAAATGGAAATGTTTATGGAAGAATTAAATATGACAAGGTTAGAGGCAGATAAGGTTTAATTACTAACAGTTAGGATAGGAGAAGAGGAGGTAAAAATGGTGATGTATAACCAATCTACAGGAAAGTCCCCAGGAATAGATGGTATTCCTGTGGAAGTTTTGCACCTAGGAGAAAAAAAAAACTGATAAAGATCTGGAAGGTTGTGTTTAACAGTATCTTAAGAGGAGGAGAAGTACCAACATCTTGTAAGAAAGCAGTTGTAACAGTAATACCTAACGAGGGTAAAGATCCGTCATATCCAGCTTCATCCAGGCCCATTTCAATACTAAACAATGATTATAATGTGTTTATGTCTATAATGGTTAAAAGAACGGCAAACGTGATGCCAGAATTGATAGATATGGATCACTGTGGTTTTGTGGAGGGGAGGCAAACTTTTGATAGCATTAACAAAACACTGATGATCTAGAAGAAAGCAGAATGTAAGAAAATACCACTGTTGTTGGTGGGTCTTGATGCAGAGAAAGCATTCGACAGAGTAAGTTGGGACTTCATGAGCAGGGCAATGAAAGCAGCTGCTTTCTCTGATAAAATTATAGGGGTGATTAGGAGTACATATTTGGGATAAGAGGTGAAAATTAAAGTGAGTGAGGTCCTCTCTCTGATAATTTCTACTTTAGTAGAGGAACCAGGCAGGGATGTCCTCTTTCCCTTTTGTTACTTGCATTATATTTAGAACCACAGGTAAAGAAAATAAGGGACTCAGAAATTCAAGGATATAATTGGTAGGGTAGTCAAGAAAAGTTGTCTCTGTTTGCAGATGATATTATTTTATATCTGACGAAACCAGAAAGAGATATTACAGTGTTGTGGAGCACTGTAAGACAGTTTAAAATCTTCATGGGGTACAAAATTAATGAAGCTCAAACAAAGGCAATAGCGGTAAATTATGTACCCACATACAAATTAGTCCAGCAATATCCATATTTATGGGGACATGATAAAATGAAGTATTTAGGAGTATAGATTAAAAAAAGACTCCATTGTGGCAGCTAAGGATATGTGGGAGGAGACTAAACAGTAGATCATACAAAACTGAGAAACTGGAAGCTTTGTTATATGGATATGGGTAGTAAGATACAAACAGTTAAAATGTTTTTAGTCCCTTTAGTTTTATACACAGGCCAGACATATTCTTATTAACCAGAGGAGAAGGTGTGGATAGCAATTAAAAAAAGAGCTGAAGGATTTTATCTGAGAGGTGAAGATGGAAAAGGTCAAGTGTGATAAGCTGATTCTTCTAATAGAACAAGGCAGGCTAGAATTAGCAAATTTTAAGGGGTATTTTGGAGCAACACGGTTAAGGCTCTTATATGGAGCACAAGCAGAAAATTATAATTCAAAGTGGAAAGGGATGATGATGATGATGATGATACAGAGGAGAAGCTTAAGAAACAAGGAGAGACTGGGATTTTGGATGCAGACCCTTAAGGGGAATGACAATAATCATACATAATATTATATTCATAAAGTAGCAGAAAGTACTGTAAGAACTAAGCCAGAATGGGAATGGAGAAAAGAGATTCTGCCGATAGGTATAACTGCAATTAGGGATACAGACTATAGGCAAGAGGGGGCTGGAATTCATAGGTTCATAGATTAGTACTAAGCTAGCTGCCCTTGCAAGCCATTTTAAGCTTAGCCAATTATCCGTTGTGGGGCTCAAACCCTGCACCTTGTGTTTGTAGGGCAAACACCTTAACCATTAGGCCAACTTCCCAACATTGGAGAAAACTGGCAAAGGTTCCAAGGTTTGTTTGTTTGTGTCTTTCGGCTTTTCCTGGTTAGGGGTCGCCACAGCGGAACTCCGGTCCGCTAATGATTGGCAGTAGATTTTTACGTGCTGGCTTGCCTGGCCTAACGCACAACCTTCAACAAAGGAACGCCCATTCACGCATGTCACCACACAGAAGATGCTCTAACTGAGAATCGAACGGGCAAGGTCTAACTGTAAGGCGACAACTCTACCGCAGCACCACCACCACAGTATATTGGGAGCAAATAACTAGAAAGGGAAAGGTAATAGAGTGGGAAGACTCCAAGAATTTATTTGGACTGCCAGTTAGAGATTGCTTTCCTTATCAAGGATTGATATCAGAGTATATTCAAACAGAAAGAAACAGGGGGGTCCTAAATGAAAGACCAGCACTAGTAGAGTTTTTAATAAAATCTAGAACAGACAGAAGCTGCCATTAAAAAATGAATAATTAGTAGACTATATAAAATATTGCATGACAAGTATAAGAATCAATCAGAGGAGCTTAGAAAGGATTGGGAAGAGAGTCTGGATAAGTAATTCACAAAGAGACAATGGGGGATATATGTATATCTCCAAAATATGCAACAAAGTCTAGAATATTTAGGATCTTTGCTTGGAAGTGTTTACATAGGTATTTTTATACCCCAAGTAGACTCCAAAGAATTTTTCCTCGGGTAGACAGCAAATGTTGGAGATGTGATGGGGAAGAAAGAGGTAAATGGTAACATATTTTCTGGAAGTGTAATGAGTTGGCAGATTTTAAGGATTCCCTACAGACTTTTTTGTCAGGGATACTGGGTGAGCAGACTGGTGTAACTAAAGAAATTATTTTTTTTTTATCTACAATACAGAATTGGAATTACCTAGCAATAGTAAGGCCTTGCTGAGTCTAATTATGGTGACTGCCAAAAAAAAGCAATTACTAGAAAATGGAAATCAAAGTCTAAACCAACTTTACTAGAAGTAGTGAATATAGTAGCAGATAAAACAACTGGAAATGGGATCTTTAGAAAAGGGAAGGAGCAAACTACATAGGAAAAATGGGAATTGTGGGAACAATACATGCAGATAAGGAACAAGGTTTAAAAGAAGGCAGATGTTGAATGAGCTATGTAATACTTAACTGACAGTGACTGGATATTATAAATGATGTATAATGTTTGCAATTACAGTTGTTTCAAATGGGGCCTGTGATATATAATGTTTGTGACTAAAGTTGTATTAATATGGTTTGTTTTTTATTTATGTAAGAGTAAGATTGCCTTTGTCATATGTGATAACTTAATAAAAATGTTTTTGTTTAAAAAAAGACTGAATTCCTTTCCTTTGGATTTTTTTCATACCATCACTGGATAAATCAGGTTGTTTTAAAAAATCTGAAATGTACCTCAAAACATCTAAGACAACAATGGCTTCTGCTGGACCTAGCAGCCCCCAGACCCACAAATTAAATACATTATTTCCTCCACACTTTTCAGAGTGCAGTTTTAATTAGTTAGGATGTGTTGAATTGATGAATGAATGCAGGAAAAAATGAAGAGTATGGCAAAGTGTGAGAAAAGAAAAAAATTTATCCGGATGGTGTGGATAGGCCAAAATGTGTGGGGAAGGGGGTCAGGGAGGCACTGACTGATGTGTGTGTGGGTGGCAGCAGTGGACAGCAGGGGGCACCCTGGAGCTCTTTGCTTCTGGCCCAGTTCACCTAAGACCTTCCATGAGCATATCACATAAATTAGTGTAACCAAAAAAATAGGTAAAACATAGAAAATTAGCAGCACCTTTTCAGAATATAAGGCCTGCAAAGAAAGGAAATATAGACAGTTGTAGAGCACAAGGACTGAGTGGATTGGAGGTTTGGTGTTCACTTAGTGGTGCCAGTGAGGAATGTCTGAGAAGGAGGAGGATGCAGCACACACTGTGTATGGAATGTTAGAGTAGAAGACAATATGGTTTAGAAAGATAGTAGGAAGGTCAGACTCTGGGTTGGTCAATTACAGCAGAAAGGTAGGGAGCAGAAAGGACCTGACCAGATATTGGAAATGGAATCAAGGCAGGTAGGAAGCTGTTGAAGCAGGACACCATGGCTGGAATAGTAAAGGTACAGCTAGTGACAGGAAACAGATAGGAAGCAAAGAGGAGAGGAAGAACATGGTTGAAATGTGGAAAGTACAGTTACTTACAGGAAGCAGCCAGGATGCAAAGATGAGACTAAAAAGGATCAAATTAAGAATAAGGAAGGGACTAGGAAGAGGCAAAGTAGAATGAGAGAAGAAAGACAAAGTACTGAATGGGACAAAGGGACTCAAGTGCTAAGAGGGATATAAGATGCTTGGTCAAAGACATGCAAAGTAGAAAGGAAGGCCAAAGAATTGGCAATAGCAGGATAGCTGAGGCTGATTGATAAGATGATCTAGATAAAGGGTAATAGGCTGAAAACATTTGAAAGTAGAATTGACAGAGGAAGGGCTACAGCAAAAGCAGCATAGAGTGAGAAGGAAGGAAGGAGTGCTTATGACTGGGTACTTAGTCATAACAGACATAAAGTTAGCAGGAAGGACATGGGTAGGAAGCAGTGTCACACTAAGAGCTGTACTCAGCTGGAGAATGAACAAAGTAGGCCCAGGAGTGCGAGACTCCTCACAGAAGGCAGGAGGAGCATATGTGAAATAATATGAGTAATCAGCAATGATCTGACAGGTAGAATTATGGAAGATCTGTGAGAAAAGGCTGGGCAGCAGGCAAGAAAATGACAAGACTTAGGGTGAAAGGTGGTCTTTTCAGAAGTGCTGCTAGTAGCAACTGCCAGCTTTAGCAGGAAAGATAGCATCAGGGACTTCAACTCCTGGCTCGGGAAGTAAGCAAGAAAAAAAGTGAGAATAATGGGTGACTTGGTCGTGGCATGGCATAGAGAAGGGTGTCTGTTCCACAGACAGGCTCTATCTCGCAATGTGTGCCTTGATCGAATCTAAACTCATGTTATATCTTTAATTCTTTTAAACTAAAAGCAGAAGGTGAGGGGAAGACTAGCAAAAGGTTAAGATAAACAAGGACCCAGGGGAGGGATATGGGGAGAGGTAAGGTAGCAAAGGAAAAGGACAAGTACAGAAGGAACAGAGTGGCTAATGGGAAAAGGAGAGAAATCAGTGAATGAACCCAGGTCTATGAAGGATTTGAAGATGGGGGCAATGGATGGGCGATCATGTTAAAAACAGTCAAGACCTGAGTATGTAAATGGTGAAAATACAGACTGTAGTTCTAAATGGACTAGTAGTTATAGTGTGACAAGATAATCCAAGCGTTGAAAGTACACCATAAAACAAGCAAAAAGGCGAACGCTGACACCACACTATGTAGCTTGAGAAACTGAAAACAATGAAGCAAACTCGTGCAAACCAGCAGGACAAAGTAAAACCACTTTTAATAACAGTTGAGCGCTTTCACCTGTTACAATACAGGCTTCCTCAGAACAAAAAAACATTCTGAATTGCAGCCCTTAAATAGATGTTTTGGCTCCAAAAATTTTAAAGCAACATACTCCACTAAAACTTTCTGCATAAACAATAAACAAAAACATTCCAAAATGAATAGGTAACAGAAATAAACAATTATATTATAAATACATATGTATCCTATAAAATGTAATACACACATTCCTCTGAAATTCATATTTGTTAAAAACATATGTTTCTATAAAAGCACTGACTCAACTTATTTATAAACACTTTGACACTAGCGTATTTTGTATAGCAGAGGTTTAATAGACAGTGATTCATTCAAACCTGGGGTGAGGCAGCATCAGTAAAATTTGCCACCACATTTCTCTATAAGACAGCCAACTCTTATAGTCTCCCCCCCTAGGGTCTATTTGAATAAGGTCAATAATACTAAAAGTGAATTTGTGTTCAGAACCCTCTTGTTTTATGTGCTTATATAGGGCATTCTTCTCATCTCTCTTTCTAATAGAGTAAAAATGACCGCATATTCTTTTGTTCAGCTGTCTCTCGGTCTTCCCAATGTAGAAAGCGGGACAAGCTGAACATAGTGCGATATATATGACAAGTTTAGTAGTACAATATCCTGCCTTGAATCTAATAGAAGTGTTGGTAGTGTTACCTAACCTAGTGCCTTGACTGTTGTTAATAGCAAAGCACCAGATGCTGCCTCACCCCCAGGTGAGGCCCAAGGGCTGCAATTCAGAATGTTTTTTTGTTCTGAGGAAGCCTGTATTGTAACAGGTGAAAGCGCTCAACTGTTATTAAAAGTGGTTTTACTTTGTCCTGCTGGTTTGCACGAGTTTGCTTCATTGTTTTCAGTTTCTCAAGCTACATAGTGTGGTGTCAGCGTAGTTATAGTGTGGGTATCTGAATCTGGGCAGATGATAAAAATAAAGGTCTGGCAAAGGAAAAGCCCAGGATAGCAATTGTTCAGGTGGAATAATATCTTCCCAGATGCTATGCTGAAAGGAAAGAAGGAAGAATATTGATGGCTGGGTATAATTTATCAACAACTAGATTCAAAAAGTAGAGATAGCAAAACAGGGCAAGAAAAAAATCTGAGATGTGAAGAAATAGCAAACGTCCGGTACTGTGGAACTTGTTAGGTGAGTTGGCAGATCCCTGGACAGAATTTGAATAGTGTATTCCAGACTTATAGAAAAGAGAATGACGTGACTGTAATAGTAAATCAGACAGGCTGCAGCCAATAAGTCCAAACAGGAGAGGAAGAAAGAGATAGATCTGGACATAGTACTAAGGACAGAGTAGTTAGAGACCCTGTGGTAAGATCATGGCTCCTTAGTACTGATCTTGCCATTTGATGGTCTACAGCACAACATAGAACATCAAGCAGACAAACAAACCTGGGTATGGGACTATAAAATAGCAAGACTACAGCTGCATGGGAAAATTATGTGACATAGAAGTAGGAGAAGGGAGACGGGGAAATAAGCAACTTATGGTTCAGGATGAAATAAAGCTTACAGCTGATAACTGGAAAGGATCTAGACAGAAAGAATAAAAATAAGTAGTATGACCAAGGTGTTTAACCAAAAAGTAAGAGTGGTCAAAGCAAGGGAAGGATTAGTCAAGGGGCTATAGCGTGTGTGTGTGTGTGTGTGTGTGTGTGTGTGTGTGTGTGTGTGTGTGTGTGTGTGTGTGTGTGTGTGGTGGGGGATGTAAACAAAACTACAAGAAGTCAGATGAAGTGTAAACAAACAGGGTAAAGATTTCAAGAAAAAGTTGCATGCAGAGCAGCACACCAAAGGAAGACACCAATACATTAGTGACTGATGCGAATCTGTAAAGTACGCTAAAACAAGACCAAGTAATTATCTGTTTAGCATGGGATAATTAAGGACTCAATGCACACCTGCCTGATTTAAAGACACAGCAGGTGCACCTAAAGTAACATAAATGCAACAAAGTACTTTGCCCACAATTTTCTGAAAGTACTCTGCAGAGACCATATGTGCCTTTTCAACACCACTGTATTCCACATAATTTTAGGGAATCCTGCGGAATCCGCAAAGCTTATGTAAAAAAAAAAAGTGCAACTGGCATTTAGTACACTACAGCAGGCTAGGGTACTTCAAGCCATACTAGAGGATAATCTGCAAATGCGTCCCAGAAGGCAGCCAGCTAGGCTAAGGCAGACTACACAACTTCACAAACTTCACTAAAGGCAGACCTGGCGACAGCGACTCCGACGTACTCACACTTCAAAGACCGCCACTAAACAACAAGGAAGTAATAACAAACGTAATTTATGCACTTTCATTTTTTATTTTAAAACACTTCTCAAAAAAAAACATTAAAACACATTTCAAACACCATTTAATGAACATCTATCTATTAATTGTATTTTAAAATTAAAGGCTTTGCATAGATAGGGATGTTGTATTTTATTTCATTTTTATTTATGTTTATATGTCTATTTATTGTCACAAAGTTTTTAAAATGTATGGATGGAATTAATAGAATGGTGTGAGTTCACTTTAAGAAAGGAATTTTTGGAGAAGGGGCTTGGCTGTCATGTGATGTGCTGGAAAGTGATTTAAATGGTGTTTGAAATTTGTTTTAATGTTTTTCTGAAGAAGTTTGTTTAAAATAAAAAAACAAAAGTGCTTAAATTATGTTTGTTATTACTTCCTTGTTGTTTAGTGGTGGTCTTTGAAGTGTGAGTGCACTGGAGTCACTGTGGCCAGGTTTGCCTTTAGTGAAATCTGTGAAGTTTAACAGGCTAATAAAACGAAAAAGTGAACCAGATAACAGAGTAGTCCAACAATCCTTCCAATAATGGAAATAAAACAAGTCGGTGACTGGAACAAAACCACCAGGTAAACCAAATCCAAAACCAAGATTTATTAAAGCGCATTTCGTTTGCTCGATGAGCAAACTTCTTCAGAATACACTGAACATCATTCATAACAGAAGCATAAGGTGTACCAGTAAGAACATATACAGAATGCTCAGCAAAGAACACATCTGGATGTATACGGAGGAAACATCAATGCAGGAAGTGTCCCTTCAAGTTACACCACCAGAGAAAACCACACAGGCAAATGCGTGGAATGCAGGAGATGTGCACAACAGAAGATTTCATTGGATAGGTAGAATATTATCATACAGATAACTAGCATAGGAAGGTGGCCATAAAATAGCCAGTACCACAAGAAATCTAGGCCCATGCAGTGTATGGTAATATATAGTGCAAACATAAACAAAATCAGGGCCACACACTAACACTGATGCATCATACATACCATTGTGTGATGTGTAACAGTGTGTTACAACACAGAAAAAGCATACGGCAGTATGAGTAATTACAAACATCCCAAGGACTGGCCAGATGGAAAATAAACACAAATAAGCTTCATATCCCATACCTGATATAGAATGTCACACAGAAGGAAATGCTTTGATGCACAGGTTGTTCCTGCAACATGACTCTGTTAGAGGTAAGAAGGCATTCAAACATGCAGAGGATCAATGACTGTGACTACACAACAGACTTGGAACATTTATCAGTGTTGGGGATACAGCAGCAAAGGTAAATCTATGTGTGTGTGGAATCAGTGAGATATCGAAATTCACATACTGGAACTACGTGTCAGTATGGGGATTGAAAATGGAAATAGGTCCACAGAAGTGATGTGATTGCTGAGGGCGAGGCATGTGCGGTACCATATTAAAATGCCATAAGTAACACAGGTATGCATGCAGAGGTATACTTGTGCGTGCAGGAATGACAGACAACAAGGCAATTTGTAATGTAGCAATCAATGCTGGATGACAAAGATAACATGCTATTAAACATGTAAATATGTGCTATATGTCAACTACCAAGTGATGCAAGCAGAAGCACAAAGTCACCTATAGCATTACTGTCATCGATATTTGTAACTAACATAAATAAGTATTACATAGCACAACCTGAAGCTAGTCACCTAGGTTGAATAAATGACCAGAAAACCCTGTGGTATCAGACATTTGAAAAAACACCTACAGATTTATTAGTCAGTGGTCAGCATAGTGGTCATCACTGTTACAGGGTAAGAATGGCACAACAGCACACACACTGACTAAACTGTCAGTGTTATTCTAATGCTGTTTAGGATGCCCATACTGATGGCTCACACCACAGTCCTGGCTGCCTCAGCCATGTCCAGTAACACTCTGCCCACAGTGCTGTACTGAAGAGGTGGATGTGGTGACACTAGCATTTTGGGATACAGTGTGGGTAGGAGCAGTACTGTGATGTGACAGTCTAGATGTGATTGCTAGCCTCACAGCTGAGTGACCAACAGCAGATGTGTGCACGTGTTGCTGCACAGACATTGATGTTCAAGGGCCATGTGTGGGTTTAATGACAGAGGGGTCTGCCTTTCCACACTGGAGGTAATCTGCTCAATACAGTTACACCATGTAATGCCCAGTTAGTACCATGGCACTGCTTTAGTTCTGCTGTAACAAGGCTTTCAACAGAGCATGCAACAGATAACACATTGTCAGGGTGTGCAGCCACTGCTGCCATGACCTCTCATTGTCTGTGCTCCTGACCATCATGTGACACATGCGAGTTGGTGTAATACTTGATTGGTGGCATAGGTAAATGCAGGCAGGTCAGAGACATGATGTTACTGTGAATGTTCATTTGCTTGTAATAGTAAGTGGGCACCCTTTGAAATGCATCCATGAACATCAACTATACTCCCATGTGTAGTCTCATAGGCAGAATTAGCCATTTTGGGGAAGAGTCCCCATCATTACCAGACTCAACACAGGACAGCCGGTCATGGTCATCATCACAGCCATCATCTGATGTCTCCACATCATCAGAATGACCGGTTACAGTATCTTCCATGTTATAGGCTACACCATGAATCACATGGCTATTCCCTACCAGGCTGGAAAATGGACCTAATGCAGTGGCTTGTGTGCTGTGGGTCATACTATTACAATAAGGCACATCACGTCCCATTTCAGGATCAGTAGATGGTCAACTGAGGGAGACAGTTGATGTGCTACAAAAACAGACAGATGACACATGTCACATACAGTCACAGAAATCAAATGATGCAGCATAGTTTTGAAATCTGGGACAACTGCATAACTATAATGCTAATTCTGATATGGACATAACAGGTTGTCATGGCTATAGGTAGTGAAGAGACCCTATTTAACAGAGATATGCCGTTTAATTTACATAGCAAACCGGTATGACAGATGAGGTCAATACAAATCTAAAACGTGCCTGACATGTTCTCCTTTGACTCCATTGCCAGTGGTGACAGTTGAAATACCACTATCTTGTGAAAAGATAGACATACACTAATCATTATTAAGCACATACAAGGCATCATGTAGCATTCCAACAGAGGTGTAACAAATAGCAAATAAGGTAGACACATACTGGATGGGAAATGATGATGTGCAGATTGTAGGTGTCCTATGTAAGTGAACAAGACCACAGTAGTCATGAAGGGCACAGATGTAAATATCAATAGTGAATTGTAGCAGCCATATAGACTGTCTTACCTGGTACTTCCTCCCTAGTTGGGGAGCATATCATCTGTCGTAATGTGGGTCCTGTATTATAACAAGGCACACAAACAGCAACATATGAGTAAACTCCACAGCCTTAACAAGAGACAGAGGCACACAACAACAACAAATCACAATAGCTGGAAGTGGAGACATTTATATGACAAATGGTGCACATATCAGCTAGATGTACCTTTGTAGGGAGCAAAGCAACTTTAATATCCTAGATCACAGGTGTGCTAAACGGTGCTGCACGGTATCAACCATATGAACAACCTTACCATGTCTGTCTGTCTGTACATGCAGCTTCCGGTCCATGTCTTGTAATGAAGTATCTGTAGGTTAAAATAGCACTCAAACAACAAATGCAGATATACTCCATAGTTGTAACAGGAGACAGAGGCACACAACAACAGATCACAATAACAGGATAAGGAGACACTTGCATGACAAATGGTGCACACATTGGCTAGATGTACCTTTGTAGGGAACAAGTCAACATTAATATCCTAGATTACAGATGTGCTAAACAGTGCTGAATGATATTAACCATATGAATAACCTTACCAGATATGTTTATTTGTACATGCAGCTTCCTGGCCCATGTCTTGCAAAGATGTATCTGTAGGTTAAAATGGCACACAATCAACAACATATGAGTACACTCTACAGTCACAACAGGAGGCAGAGGCATACAACAACTATGGATCACGCTAATAGGATATGGAGATGTTTACATGACATGAGTTGCAGATGTTCAGGTGTTGTGGGACCTATGCAACTGAAAAAAAAAATCACATGTTGCTGAGAGTGTTATGTATGTACCATGATGATAAGATAACAGGCTTTAACATTTACATTGTCCATCCAGATCGGTGTGCTTTCATGTTCACAGCATAGTTCTACTGCTGTGACACAAATGTAACATTACAGTACTAAGCGTGAATTAATGTCCTGTAGTGAGAATTGGTGTATGCTGGAGGTTTTGTGAACACAGGACATACCTGTATGTCCTGGAACACCTGCCTCAGTACCTCCCCATGTAGCCGACAGTCCTAGTTGGTGGTATAATGTGAGGCCAGAAATATTGTTATCTCATCCGGGGAGGCAAGGGAGACCCACCTCTAGTGGTATTCCTTGCCCTTTCATAACAGCAGAGTCTTTTGGATGCCCAGGGGATCATGTCAGAGCAACATCATCGACAGGCCTCCCTGGATCTATTGTGGTCACCGACAGCATTGATCATGTTTGCCAAGTCCATCCACACCTGATTCTTCTACACAGTATTACCTGTCTGTCCAAGAAGGTTGTGGCCATGCTGACACAGAGCCTAGATTATTAGTATTTAATTTTCTCTGGGTGAGAAACTGGCTTTCCTATTTCTGTTTGTCATCTGGAAAACAAGGTGATATGCACATCTTACAGTTTATATAGGGGCTCACATATAAGCATACAACAAATGAATGGCTCGCTTTTAATTTGCAATGCATAGCAATGCAAAACAACCTGTGTCATATATACTACTGTTAGGTACACATAATCTGATGGAATATATCTGAATAGGTAATTCATATGGCCTAGCTACATAGGTTCATATCTAAGTACTAGGCTTGCTGCCCTTGCAGGCCATTTTAAGCATAGCCAGTTTCCCTTTTTTGTGCTAAAAATAACTTATCCCATTTGGTTATAAATTGGCCTTACCCATCCCATGATCAATAATTATATATCATTATTAGCACATTTATCAATTATTTAACATCATAACACAATTATGATTGCACAACATAACAAAATTATATAACATCAGCACATCTATCAATCCATTTGACAGGTTTGTACAGATCATATAGGCAATGGTGGGATTTGAACCCATATCAGTGGATATTATGACACGTAAGGGCCATCCAATGCGGCACAACTTCAGTACTACAACAATGGTGTTGCCATAGTTACATGCACATCTGAACACAACTATCATTTGTACCTTAAGAATGTAGGATGCATGTCAGATATTATCGCAGTCAGTGACGTTCATGATATAAAATATGAATGTCATTATATGGTACATAACACACATACTGGAATTAATACAGAAACATGACAGTAAAATATCAGCATATTAAAATGACCTGTTATGCAGTCATGACTACATATCACCACATCCTAATCTTGTCACTGTTGCATTGAATGTACTCACAAATATTACTATGTGAACAGGCATCAGAGAGTATCCGTAAATCAGTCACTGAACATATGACTTATGGAAATCATCATAAGTAATCAGCTTCCACAAACATACTCCAGACATTACAGGTTATTCTGAATAACTATGGATATATTTTAATTCCTTCCTTATCTGTAGTTCACTGGGGATGGTTTATTTAGTGCATATGAGGAAACGGACCTTGTCACTAATGGACCTGTACCCATATGTATGCATGCATATTAATTCTACCCTTCCTTTATATAGCAGGCACATTGTAATGCAGAGAATTTCAAACAACATATACATGAAAACACATTTCAGTTCTTTTATACAGAGTAATGATGACATTGGTGTGTGATGATAGCAGAGTGCTCCACCACAACAAAGACAGGGATGACAGCTTACCTTCTGAAGCTAGATGTAAGTCAGCTATACCCCAGACTGAGGTAAGCTAAGCACACACAGCTTTTAAGTACCATTTGTGCCATACATAATTAATGAGGCTCATTAGCCTTCAGTGTTTTGAAATCCCATTATCGAATGTCTGCGTAACTTCTCAGATCTTGGTGCATTAACATATAATTCGATGTAAGTGTACAGTGCTCAGTGCAATTGCTCAATAGGAATCAGTGAACGGGAATATCTGTAACATGTGCCAGATGCCCTCCAATAGTCTGCCACAAGCCTCTATGCGCCAACTTACCATGTAACCAGATTGCAAGAGAGCACTGCAGATGGAGTGTAATCTATTGGACTAGTGTGCAGGTCTGCCACCAATATGACGACCTACATCAGAGAGACAGAGGATCTTTACTGGAAGTTCACATGTCAACCAGCAGATGCATACAATAAGTCACATATTGCACACCTTAATACTTACATTATCATCATGTATGTAGTAAGCATATCTGTTTATGTGAGTCTGCATTTCAAGTGTATTCCATGGGTGTCTGTATTGATAACAGTAACTTACATGGAGGAAATTTAGTTCTACTCATTAAAGTTAACATCCGTGCGTAGATCCATTCTGAGGTTATCTGCAACTATACAGAGCCAGTGTTAACATTATACAGGACTGTTGATTATGATCGACTGTATATTAATACTGGCTTCCTACATATAACTATTATTGCTAGTCCGTATTATCTGCTGTTAAAACATCTAATGAACTGTAATGTTTCATAGCTCAATTGGCTAAGCAAAGTGGCTCTTTTTTTCATGTATGCAGGTTCACATCCCAGTGTTGCCTATGTTTGCAAAAATATTAGTGGTGATCCATGTAATATTGCACATCGCGTGTGGAAGATCTGTGTTTGTTTGCTAACTTATACAGTACAGATTTCTACTCATCTGGCCGTGGTCTACAGTAGTCCTCTGTTCACAGTAGTGAGAGTAACATATCAATACCTCAATATGCAAAATATGATATTGTATGTTAATGCTAGCTAACATGTAATTACAGTTTTTCATTATTCTGTTGTCCTACATAGGCGTCATTATATACTGAACTTAAGCAATCCTTCTGTTGCTGTAATAAATTCTCTTTTCCTCTTTGCAGCAGATGAAGACTGCATCCAAAATCATGCATTATGCATAGAGCGTACACACAAGCTCAAGGAGCAGCAGAGAAAAAGAGAAAGGTATGTGTTATCACTTTCCACTTTTATTTCTCCATAAATAGGATTAACATATGTGATGATCTGAAGTATTGCCAGCCATGCCAGGAGAAGTAGGGCAGAGGATGTGTAACATATGCCAGCACAGCTAACTGGAATTTTGTAAAGAATTATATATTTGTCATTTGTATATCAAACTGATTTGCAGATGCTTGTGTTGAAAATGTATTTGTAAATTTGCTTGTGTTAAAAATGTACCAACAGTGGGTCCTAACTGTATTGTAACTGAATTAAATTTGTATGTTTTAACAGAGGATACTGGAAGAGAAAAGGTTAATCTCAGTCTCAGCTAACTTTGAAAAATAGTCAAAATTAAGTTTGGCCATAAAGATTGTATATTACAGTGCTGGTTGCAGGCAGAGACAATATGTATGGGAAACCAAGTATTAGGAAGCCTTCTTATTGTCGCTAGCAGGGAGTTAGTTGTTACTGTGGAAGAGTAGAGGTTTGAAAATTTTTTTATGACTTTCAGGAGCTGTGGCAGATCTGAGCAAAGCTCTATCTGTCTGTATGGTAAAACATAGGTGCTAAATGCCTGGCAGCTTCTTGTGTTGGTGGTAAGTGTGGGAAACAGAGTCAAATGACCAGATGTGATGTCATCATGTAAGCTATCCCAGAAATAATATTTAGTTATTATATTGAAAAGTCTCTCAATGAGACTGAGCACTCTGTTTTGGAAATCTGACATAGAAGGATCCCTCATGTACTTCACCTTGCCATGCTCTAGTAAGTGGCCAGGGATAGCAATTCTATAAATCAGTCATGAAAATATAGTGAGATTAGTTAAGTACAGTTCTTCTGTAACTGGGTGAATCTTTTCATCTGTGTTACTTTAATCTTTTCTGTGATTGAAACTCTGGTGTTTACTGTAAATAGATACTTAGTATTCTCATGTTCTTTTAGTATTAAATACATTTAAACTTTTCATTGTGGCTGGTCCTTTTAGAAAATATTTAAGCTTTGAGAGTATTTGCATATATTTATTTGGTGATAACTCTGCCCACTCCTGAAAGCCTTCCTTTCCGTCAGACTACCATTTGTATTAGCATTGATTGTACACAGTATAATGGGGTACCCTTGTAAGAGCCTTAAAGTAGCTGGCAAGAGTTCTGGTGGCAGTGAAACTACCTTATAGTCTGGGTAGAAGGGGCATAGCTAGTAAATCTGTGACAGCCTTTCCCAGGGGTTTATGTATGTGTGTGTGTGTGTGTGTGTGTGTGTGTGTGTGTGTGTGTGTGTGTGTGTGTGTGTGTGTGTGTGTGTGTGTGCGCATGCGCAAATCAAATCTCAAAGAGTTTATGTGTCAGTTGCTTGGATCAGGGACACAAAGCACTGGGGTTTCATAGAGAGGGTGTGGGAGGACTTGGCTTGGAACCCCAGCTAAGGACTCAACCCACAGCTGTGCTAGTGGGGAGCCTTATTGGTGTCCTGGAGGGAAACAGATATAAAGAAATCCAGGCTCCAGCACTGACTGTGTTCCGTGTGTGCACTTAAGGGAAACAGTGCTTGATGCAGAGTGGTCTACATCTGGAAATACTGGTTGTATCCATTTTTGTTCCAAGTGAACGTCCTTCTCCACTGTCAGTGGTGAGTATTCAGGCTGCTTGATTACTGGCCCAGTGTGTGGGTGCCACAGCGTATTTAAATCTTAAGGTTTAAATGTACACTGTTATGACACTCAAGACATGCTAATGTTTGTGTCAGACCTCCCATAATGCATTTGCAAGGTGAGTGTCATACTTATTGAGTTATTGTGAATAACATTAATGTGTACATAATTTTAAGTGGCATGTTGCCTTAGGAGTTAACTGGAGCTTTTTTTATTAAACTGAGTTCATCCAGTGTTTGTTGTGGAATGTTGTCTTAGGAGTTACAGGAGTTTTTTATTAAACTGAGTTCATCTTATGTTTGTTGACACAACCTAAATGACAAACATCTGTGTTTAACTGTCAGATGGATGTTGGATTTACTGTTTTATATGTAAGTTGATTATGGTTTTCACTGAATATTATGTTGTGCATATCCTGCCTATTCTGTTGTTGAATGGTTGCTGGATGTCTCCATATTCTTAATGCTGCTGGTAGACCTTTGCTAGCATGTACTTCTTGAGTTCCACTTCTCTTGCAATGTTGTATAACTGTCCTATGATGGTTTATTAAACACAACATTGCATATAATTTCCTGCCATTGTTATGCCCTAAGTCAGACATACTTTTATCGTATGTCTGAGGTGTTGCATAGTATAATAATAATCTTCACCATCTTAATATTTTTTAACTGTGAAGGCAGATATGTAAGCATAATCCAAACCATAGGCCAGTTATGAATATGTGTCATACACATAATTTCTAGTGCATACATGCTGTCGCCGAGTTTGTGATTGTGCAGTTGTTCGAAGATTTCAAATTCCATTCCAATTATATGATGTTGTGAAATCACTCATTAACCATATTGTGTTGCTCAACTCATTTGCATATACATTTTAAGTGTACCATTGCTTGTTAATATTACAAGATCGTTCAAACACAAATTTTAATTTTGTAGATGTCAACATAACACATTATTTGCACATAATAATATGTTTTGGTGGAAATATAGATTTCATACTGACACCTCAACATAAATGTGTGAGCACACATTGAGTAATGAATATGTGACCATTTTCCTAAAAAGTTGTTCTTGGTATTTGTGATTGATATTAGGTTCATAGGTTGGTACTAGGCTATCAGCCCTAGGGCCTATACAAGCCTAGCCATAACAATTCCCTGGCTATTTCTTCTCACACTATTTACTTCCCTGGACTCCTTGTCTAGCAGGGCAACTGACGTGATCCCCGGGTTGAATTTCCTTTCTCCCATCCAATCATCAAGGTTCCTTTTGAAAAGGGCCAAAGGGGCACTCTGCTTGACATGTATGGGCAATCTAGTCCAGAGTCTGGGGAGTCTCTGGGTCTGTAAGGTTTACCTACTAATATGATTATATGAGACGCAATGTTCCCAAACATCTGCTGTCAGTAGTAACCCTCCATACACAAAGTAATTTAGAATAGAACCACATGTCATCATGGTATGCCAGACTGGCAAGGCATATCGTCTTGAGATGTACTGATATATTTATTTATTTATTTAACATTTGTTTATCTGGAAAGTCCGACTTGGAATGAAGCCAATTTTCAGCGGAGACCTGGGGAGAAACACTCCAGAATGTGTCTTTGTAACATGGGAAAATCGGACTACCTGGAGAAAACCCACAGAATGCAGGGAGGACATGCAGACTCCATACAGAAGGCACTCCAGCCGAGAATCGAACTGGAGAACCTCTTGATGTGAGGTGGCAACACTTTCGCTGCACCACTGGGCCGTATATGGCTGTGAGCATGTGTATTTTACATGCATACCAAAAGTTGATATGTCAGTAAATGTACAAGTAATAACAAAAGCATGTCTGCAAATCTGCAATCCAGGTTATTGCCTGCTATAGATCCTCTACTATGTCTCAAGAATCCCACTCCACATTCCTAAACACCCTGAAAAATATAAAGGTCCATCCCAACACCCTCATACTGGGTGACTTTAACTACCCCTCCATTAACTGGGAAACTATTCAAGTACCAACACACTTGCTCAACATTTCCTGGAATTCATCAATTCCAGTGCGCTGGACCAGCTCTTTCTTTCCCCCACGAGGGGTAGCAACATCCTCGACCTGGTTATTACTAATATAGGTGACCATTGCTCTACACCAGTTGTCAACCCCTCCCTGGTCAGATCAGACCACAAGCTAGTCACCATGAATATCCACATCCCACCCACACTCCCCGCAAAGGAAACCACCATAAAAACTTTTCCAAAGCCAATTTTGGGCTTCTAAAAACTGAGGTGGCTAACTTTCCATCACCCATGCAAATGGAGAATAAATGCAAGATAGCATAATCATACTCCATTGCACTGTTCAAACGTGTACACAAATGCCCCATTAGAACCAAGACGCTATCCTCCAAAAATAGGAAGCCAATCTGGTGGTCCCCTGCCATAAACAAACTCTACAACAGATGGAAGAAACTGTTGCAGAACAAGGCAAAGTCCCAAGACTAGAAAAACTCCCTTGTCAGCCTTAACAAATAGCTGAGATCCCTCATCAAATTCTCCAAAGCTAGCTACGAAAACAAAATAGCAACAGATACTTAAGACAACCACAAGGCCTTCTATAGTTATGTCAGAAATCTACCAGACAATGCTCAGATTTGCTTGGAGCTGCTACACAATGGTAACTCCTATACTGAGCCAACAGACATTGCCAGTATACTGGTTGACAGATTCATTGCCAGCTTTACCCCCTCTCACCCCCTAAAGGGCCAATCACAATACCTGAGGAATGCCAAGTGCCCAATTTACAGCTGCACAGGTTAAAATTGCACTGGCCAAGGCCAATAATACAGCTTCCATGGGACCTGACAACATCCCGGGCTGTGTTCTACATGAATTGCAAAATGAACTGGCACCACACCTGAGTGCCCTGTTCAATCACAGCCTCATTTCAGGCTTTGTCTCTGCCAAATGGCACACTGCTAAAGTAATCCCACTTCACAAAGGAGGTGTGACTATGGACCCTGGGAACTACCGCCCCATTAGCCTGACGAGTCTGGTATCTAAGGCTATGGATTGCATCATCATGGACCTAATAAATAAGGACATAGGGAATCTCCAGACTCTAGACCCCACGCAGTTCGGATTTGTTAAGGGTAGATCTTGCTGTTCAACCTGGTAGACGTCTTCGAGTCTGTCACCAGAGCTGTGGATGAAGGCAAGGTAGTTCATACAGCCTACCTCGATCTGGCCAAGGCCTTCAGTACAATTCCTCACTCAGGAATCATAGATAAGCTAACTAAATTAGGCATCAACCCCTATGTCACAAGGTGAGTTGCAAACTGGCTCATGGATAGAACTCACACAGTGAATGTAGCAGACTCCACCGACCAATCACGAGTGGAGTCCCACAGGGTTTGGTCTTGGGTCCTCTCCTGTTTGGCATCTACCTTTCTGAAGTCCAGGCCAAAACCAAGGGACTCTGACTGACCAAGTTTGCTGATGACTGCAAACTGGGAGCTATTATTAGCTCCCCAAATGATGTTGACATTCTACACAAAGGGCTCATGGGGACCAGTGACTGGTGCCAGAACCATGGCCTCAAGCTCAACGCCAAAAAATGCATCCTCATTCCCTTTGGGAAGAACACGGTACCCATGAACCACATCGATGGTAGTCCACTGAACACTGAAGGTGTCATAAGAGATCTGGGAACACAAGTGGATAGCAACCTATCCTTTGACAATCACATTGTCACTGTGGTCAGAAAATCCTTCTATGTGGCACATCTCATTACAAAGGGTTTTGCCTCCAGGAAGAAAGAGGTCATTGTCTCTCTCTACTCTTCCCTCATTAGACCAGTTATTGAGTACAATGCCTCATTCGACATGTACCTCACTAAGCCTTAAACACTTGCCCAATGCGGAAAGACTAAAAACTCCAACTTTTCTCAATATTATATCGCCTGCTTAGAGGTGATCTCTGCTTGACCTACAAAGCCATGTCAGACCCAACACTGCTAGATATGCTACATCTAAAGAAATCCCAATCCCTCCTTACCACATGCGCCAGAGACCTCAACTTCATTACCACAATCAACAGAGCTTGTTGGAGGGACAGGTTCCTAACCCAGAGACTGCCCATTCTCTGGAACAGACTTCCCTTACACATCAAGCAGAACACCTCACTGGCCCTCTTCAAGAGAAATCTTGACGAGTGGATAGGAAATAGAAAATTCACCCCAGGGATCATTTCAGTGCCCCTGCTGGACAGAGGCATGAGGAAATAATGTCGGGCTTCGTGTTGCTAGGGAATCTTTTGGGCTAGGCTTGTAAAGGCTCCAGGGCCATTAACCTAGTGCACCTATGATAAACTGAGTATTGCAGAGTTACATAATGACAAAGTGTGATGGGCACACTGGCCCGTGCATGCTCTTCTATTCATATAATCAATATATGAATATTATGACATTTAGAATGTTGCATAATTGTGACAGTGCACTTATTATTAAACCTTTGTGCCTTTAGTTATGCAACATATAAATAAACCTTATGGGCCAGATGCGTTGACCATTACAGTACAATGACAAATGTACTGTACTGCACTGAACTGTGATATAACTTGAGAAAACATTTCACATGTCCTATCTCATAAATTTAGATGTTGTTAATTGCGTATCATATACTCTCTTTAGAATTATGTTGGCATACATCTGATTGTGTTATTACTGACATATTTGGCATACGACTGAGATGTACGTTGCACACCATTTTGTACACTAGTATAGATTGGATTTATGCCATACATTGCAAGTGGTGTTAGAGTTGGATAACTTTATACAGTAGTGTAATATCACATACATAATAGTTACAACATGTAGATTGTGCAAGTTTGTATAACACTTAATTTATTCATCGACTTTTGGTCAATACCTATTATGCATGTATAATGTTTTTTCCAGTGTTGAACTTTGACAGAGTGTGGGACCCCTGCTGGCTTACAAATCAGCTGCTGCTGCTGACACTTGCCAGACTCCTGCTAGTTGAGTTGGACTCAGAGGACCTGGATAATGACCATGACTGGGATGATGACGATGACAGACCAGGACTTGCATGTGCCATTGTTACTGCTGCTCATCATAGAAGATATCCACCACCTTGCCAGGCAGATGATTTTCTGAACAGATCTGGGAAGTAGTGAGAGTTGTCTTCCAGACACAGATGAGGGACCTGATGGGCAACCTCTTTCAGGACATGGCATAGGCCATGTGCAAGTCTTTCTGGAAGATTGCTAGAGAAATCTTTTGTGATGTTTGACTCCATCATTTTGGTCCCTTGGGACCATAAGTATTGACCATAAGAAGGTCAATAAAACCCAAAAAGTTAGAAGTTTGATAAAACAAATGAACTCAATAATTAGGACTGTCCATAGAGATTCATGCAATATATAACAGAAGTAAATAGGAGACATTACTGTGCAGCCAAATTAATAACTGATAGAAGTCCTACCACAAGAACACATGGTAGTTAGGGAAAGGATGGGGAGAAATCAAATGCCATCATGGAAGTGTAGAATAGAGAAAACTATACAGCAATTAAGACAAGAAGTGTCACTGTTAGAAGAGTATAGAAGATGGAGCAGATCAATAAACATACTCAGAAAGATAGATGTGATAAAAGCAATGTGCAATATAATAACATCAGGATTTATCATACACTATCGCAAATAATAAATTAAAAAGATCAGCATAGGCAGAAAAACTTAGAAGATATACAGACAAATATGAAGGAAAAGTACAAAATAAGCAATTTATTGATGACCCAAAAAAGTTTTATAGAGAATTGGGAAACAAGGTAAAAGGAATTGGAACACCACCAAAAAAAAAGAAATAGATACATTTTGGAGAAATATTTATATGCGCATCCCAAACAGAGCCTGGCTAACAACAGGAAAAACAATGCTCCTAGTTAAGAGTGACCCTGCAAGCTACCCTAAAAACTATAGACCAATAACTTGCCTTCCAATGACTTATAAACTATACACTGGAATTGATAGTGACAGAGTTTATAGTCATTTAGAAGAAAACTCAATTATGGCAATAGTACCAAAGGGTAATTAAGGAAAGTCTTTTGGAACAAAGGATCAGTTGTTAAATAAAGTCATAGTGGAGAACTGTAAAAAGGGGAAGAATCTAAGTATGGCATGAATAGACTACAAAAAGCATTTGGCAGTATCCCACATTCATGGATAAAAGAGTGCTTAAAAATGTATAAGATACACCTTACACTGATAAACTACATCACAGCGACCATGAAACAGTGGCAAACCACTTTGCAGTTAAGCCAATATAAAGGACAAATTATTATTCCAGGGATAAAAATCCAAAGGGGCATTCCAGGGTGACTGTCTGCCACCGCTGCTCTTTTGCCTTGCCCTTAACCCATTAAGCTGTCTGCTTAACAGATTAGGTCATAGCTATAATTTGGCTCACAGAAATCAGAAAAGCGTAAAGACTTTTCATCTTCTCTTTGTTGATGATTTAAAACTATATATTTATTTATTTATTGACATTTGTTAACTGGGTTGATTCAGCTGGGTTTGTGGCCCATTTTCAGTGGAGACCCAAGGAGAAAAGCTCCAAAAAAACACAAACAGTTTACAGAGAATCAAAGAGTTGAGTAAAAAATATGGTCAAAATCAGTTATACAAGAACGTTAGAGAGACAAAGCAGAAATTCAAACACATGATATATACATATCAATATTTTTACAGACTAAAAATTATAGTTCATCAGATGAGGAATTGAAAGCACAACTGCAAGTAGTCAAATTTTTTTCTGATGATATAAGAATGTCATTTGGTCTTGATAAATGTGCAAAAGCAGCCTTTAAAGTAAGAAAACTGCAACACCAGGAAAATATCAGTTTAGGACAAGAATGTGATATAAAAGAACTTGAACAAGAGGGAGTGTATACATATTTTGGAATCATTGAAGGATCAACAATAAAACATGAGCAAATGTGAATAAAACTCAGTAAGGAATATTTTAGAAGACTTAATCCTGAAAACAGCATTGACATCTAGGATCAAAGTTCAAGCTATAAACCAGTTTGCTCTTCCTGTCCTAACTTACAGTTTTGGAGTGACTGACTGACCCCAAAAGGTGCTAGATATATTAGGACTACAGGAAGGATGCTCCATGCTCATGAAATGATTTAAAATCAGTGCATACCAAGATTATATATTCCCCATTCTGAAGGAGGTATGGGCCTGCTTGAAATTGATTACATGTATAGATCTGCAATCGTGGGATGACTGCATACATATCTGCTGACCACACAAGATGGAAACATAGTGAATGTTTTGAAACATGAGGAGAATAAATCTAAGATGACTTCCCTTCCTAGTCTAGCAGAAGCATATCGGCACAAGCAGGAATGGAAATCAAACCAGAAGTAGATAAAAATCAGGCAGCAACTGAATGTGCCAAAAAATAAAAGAAAAAATATAAGGTAAAGGATCAGATGAGAAGGCAAGAAATGTGGAAAATGCATAAATATAGTTGCAAGTATAGAAAACTCTTGGAACCATACCTCTCAACCTCTTAGAGCAAGAAATCTGGACAAAGCCATAAATAAAAGTGGGACAAAGGCCCCAAAATAGGGACAATTTTTAATAGATAGTGCTCTTACAAACTTAGAAAGTTGATAGAATAGCAGGTATTGCATTAGCATGAATTTTCTAAAGGGTATGAAGTTTGAAACTCAAATGTCTGTCATTATTTTCTAACTTCAGTCTCTAATGATTTGTCACTAAAGTGCCAGAAAACCACAATTTTATGAAAAATGGACCAAAAATATGAGGCAAAATCTGGACATTCTGCGAAAATATATACAGTTGAGAGGTATGCTTGGAACAACCTCATGGATCGAAAGCATAAACGGTAAAGGAGAGCGAATTCAAACCAAAGGATGAAAGGTAAATATTGGCAGCCCAAGATTGTGGACTAAGCACACATTGGTTGAACATGTGGGAGAAATAGACAAATGTAGGTTTTGTAAAACAGAACTGGAAGCAGTTGCACAATTTGTTGCTGGTTGTGATATACTAATGGCAGAAGGACTGTATACTGAAAGACATAATAATGTGGCATGGCTGTTGCACTGGCGATTGTGCAAACATTATAATACTGAAGTAGCTGAAAAACACTGTAAACATGAGCCACAAAGCATCATAGAAAAAGATGAAGTCTACATCATATGGGATCACCCATTACCAACAATTCAAAATACAGATGCGAAAAAAACAGAAATAAAACTTTGCCAGAGATGGCCTGCACCTGTCGCCCTTAGGATTCTGGATACTGGCTAAGACTCTTGCAACCCCTATAGTGCCTTTTTTAGGCAAGGTTCAAATGACAAATTCACCACCGTAACAGGTACAAGCAAGCAAAATCTGAGGGTAATGCTACTCAATGCTAGAAGTCTAAACCTCAAAATGCACTCACTCGAGGCACTCCTTAAAATGGAGAACATTGACATCTGTGCAGTGACAGAGACCTGGTTCAAAGCTCCAGAGAGCACCCCTGCATTACCAGGCTTCAATTCATACCACACCTTTCGGCCACCTAACCCAGAAAGAAGCACTAAAGGCGGAGGCGTGTCCATATTCATTAAGGATATCCACACCTCCAGGCTAGTTGCACAGCATAATGCATCTGAGATTATCCAAGTGCAACTAACTCTGGGCAAGACCGCAATCCAAATTGTAGCTTGCTACAGACCCCCCACCATGCCCCAGGATTCACACTCCTCATTTCTTGATACACTGGAAAGTACTAGGGTACAACCCAACACCCTAATAATGGGCGATTTCAACTACCCCACCATTAACTGGGAAAACTACTCCTGTACCAACTCTTTTGCTCAACGTTTTCTAGAATTCATAAATTCCAACGCCTTGGATCAACTTATTCACACCCCCACCAGGGGCAGCAATATCCTAGACGTGGTCATTACCAACATGGGAAACCGGTGTTCCACACCAGAGGTCAATTCCTCGTTGGTCAGATCCGACCACAAGCTAATCAGCCTAGACATCCACATCCCACCCCCAGCCCCAATTAGGGAAATCATCGTAAAAAACTTCTCAAAAGCCAACTTCACACTTCTTAAGACAGAAGTGGCAAACTTCATGACACCCATGCAGACAGACAATAGAGGTATGACTGCTGAATCCTATACAAATGCACTTTATAAGCACTTACACGAGTGTATGGATCATGCTATCCCTAATAGAACCAAGATGTTATCCTCTAAAAAAGGAAGCCAATCTGGTGGACCTCTGCCATAAACAAACTCTACAACAGAAGAAAGAAACTGTTGCAAAAAAGAGTAAAATCCCATGACTGGAGGAACTCCCTGGTCAACCTCAGTAAGAAGCTGAGATCCCTCATAAAATCCTCCAAAGCTAGTTACGAAAACAAAATTGCCACTGACTCTAAAGACATCCACAAAGCATTCTATAGCTATGTCAAGAATCTAAATGGGAACACTCAGATCTGCTCTGAGTTACAGCATAATGGCACTAAATATACAGAATCAACTGATATTGCCAACATCCTAGCAGATAGGTTCAGTGCTAACTTTACCCCCTCTCACCCCCTAGAGGGCCCATCTCTATACCTGAAGAATGCAAAGTTCCTATAATCACGGCTGCACAGGTAAAAAACACACTCTCCAAAGCCAAGAACACAGCATCCATGGCACCTGACAATATCCCAGGCTGCGTTCTACACGAACTACAGAATGAACTGGCACCATACCTAAGTACCATGTTCAATCATAGCCTCACCTCAGGCTTTGTACCCACTGAATGGCGCACTGTGACAGTTATCCCACTCCACAAAGGGGGAGCCACGACGGACCCCGGGAACTACCGCCCCATTAGCCTGACAAGCCTGATCTGCAAGGCCATGGAACATATCATCATGGAACTCATAAACAAAGACATTGGTAATCTCCAAACTCTGGACCCTACACAGTTTGGATTTGTAAAAGGCAAATCATGTCTCCTAAACCTGATTGACTTCTTTGAAGCAGTCACCAAAGCCATAGATCAGGGTAAAATGGTTCACACAGCTTATCTAGATCTCGTCAAGGCTTTCGACACCATCCCCCACTCTGGAATTATAGATAAGCTCACTAAACTAGGTATAAATCCCTATGTCACAAGATGGGTTGCCAACTGGCTCACGGACAGAACCCACACTGTGAAAGTAGTGGATTCCAAATCTGACATCAGACCAGTGACAAGTGGAGTACCACAGGGTTCAGTCCTGGGTCCTCTCCTGTTTGGTATCTACTTCTCTGAAGTGCAGGCCAACACAGAAGGTCTTTGGCTAACAAAGTTTGCAGATGACTGCAGACTAGGAGCCATAATCGAAACTCCTAACGATGTGGACAAACTACAAAAGGGCCTCAATGAGACAGATACCTGGTGTCAAAGCCATGGCCTGAAGCTCAATGCCAAAAAGTGTATTGTCATCCCCTTTGGTAAAAACTCTGTACCCATGAACTACCACATAGCTGGTAGTCTACTTAATGCCGAAAATGTGATAAGAGACCTTGGGACACAGGTGGACAGTAGTCTGTCCTTTGATAATCACATCGCCACAGTGGTCAGGAAATCCTTCTATGTGGCTCATCTTATCACAAAAGGATTCTCATCCAGAAAAAAAGAGGTCATTGTTCCCCTCTACTCATCACTCATTAGACCCACTATAGAGTACAACGCCCCTTTTGGTATGTACCTCACAAGACATCTACAACAACTGGAAAGACCACAGAAATACCTCACAAAGAGGATTACTGGCCTCAAACATATGCCCTATGCAGACTGTCTCAAAAAACTACAGCTTTACTCCATCACATATCGCCTACTCAAGGGTGATCTCTGCCTAACATACAAAGCTATGTCAAACCCAGAGCTGTTGGACATGCTCCACTTAAAGAAATCCCAATCCCTCCGAGCTACACGCACTAGGGACCTTAACCTTGTCACCACAATAAACAGAACATGCTGGAGGGATAGATTCCTGCCCAGAGACTTCCCATACTCTGGAACAGACTACCTATCTATGTCAAACAGAGCTCCTCATTAGCACTCTTCAAGAAAAATCTTGATGATTGGATGGGAAATGGGAAATTCACCCCGGGGATCACTTCTGTGGCTCTGCTCGACAGGGGCACAGGAAAATAATTTTCTTGGGTGGCGAAAGCCAGGGTACATTTTTTGGCTAGGCTTGTATGGGCCCTAGGGCCGATAGCCTAGTACCTACCTATGAACCTATGAACCTAAAATGGTCCATGAAAAGAAGACAAAAGTAGCATTGATTATTGAAATCTCTACACCCAGTAACTACAGTGTCTTGCATACAGAGACACAAAGTCATAAAATAACAGGTAAAATATCAGGATTTGCAGGCAGAAATGAGAGCAATGTAGAAAAAAAGATACCCAGACAGTTCCAGTAGTAGTAGGAGCAACGGGTCTTATAAAAAAGAATCTACAATCGTATTTAGATATGTTACCGATACATGTAACTCCGTACGAATTTCAGAAGGAGTCATTACTGGTAGAAAAAGAGAGATCAGAAGCACACCACAACAATCGAAGCCAACCTAAATAGCTGATATATCCTTTATTGTAAAAAGTAAGCGCTTTCACGCCTCACAGGGCGCTTCTTCAGACTTTAATGAAAACAAAGAGTAAAATTTCATTATATCTCTACCCAACCCTTTCATAAGCCAATGAAATCTCTAAAAACTAATTAACTAATTAATTCAAATTTTCAGCATACATTTTCCTTGACTTAGAAAAATCTTTATAGTAAACAGTTATTGACTAATAAAATTATCTTTATAGTAAACAGTTATTGACTAATAAAATTATTAGTCTGCTGAAAGCATCCCTGAAGTTCTAAAAATAATATAAAACATATTTATACACATAATACGCTTTTATACAAACAAACATACATATATGTGTGGAATTCAATATAAAAAAATATATATATATATATATTTATATATGCCTTCGCATATAATATGTAAACATATAAATATAAACATATATAAAAATATAAATACATAATATAATAATACATATATGTGATTAATGAAAATTTATATATGTGTGAGAATGTAAATTATGAATGCATGTATAAAAATATATATATAAAAAATATATATAAAATGTTTTTTTTAAATATATATATATATATATATATATATATATATATATATATATATATGTTTTTATTTATTAAAATATAAATGTTAAAAATGTATATGTTAAATGCAATATGTATACTTAAGTGAGAAATACAATACTTATGTATGTGAATAAAGAACTACTTGGAAAGAGCAGTGATGTTAGTGTCTCAATGGTCTATCTTTTAAGAAGGGTTTTAAAGAAACTCTATCATTGAGACCATGTCTAATATCAGCTTGTAATCTGATTATCCATTTGTTCTCTTCTTTTTCAGTAAAGTTACTAATGTTTCCTAGCCTTGTGGTGGTGTGTATCAGTTCTAGGACCGTGAACTTAAATTTATGTGCGGTGTCATTGTGAATCACATGTTTGGCTAGGACGTTGGTCTCATTCTCTTTTCTTATGGCATATAGATGTTCCCTGATTCTTTCTCTTAATGTTCTATTTGTTTTACCAACATAATACATATTGCATTTCTGACAAACACCTAGATAAACAACATTTCTGGAAGCACAACTAGCATAAAAATCAAACTCATAACATACTTGTGTATCAGGATGTATAAAAGTATTTCTATTATATATGTATTGACACTGGTTACAATTGTAGCAAGGAAAAGTTCCCTTTTTTACTGAAAATGTTCTTATCTCTTTGTGTTCATAACATAGAAGTCTCTTCAAAGATCTAGTGTTCTTATAACTGAAACTCGGATGTTGACCTACTATCTTGCTAGTCTCTTCATCTAAGGTCACAATTCCCCAGTTTTTTCTAATAACATCTGTTATCATTCTATTACAGTTGGTATAAGGAATACTAACTTTTTTTCAATCTTATTATTTCTTTTCTGGTGAACTATCATGTTATTACTCTGTTGTTCAACACCTTCTATGTATGGACGTCCTTTACCTGTTCGATCCACATAATTTAGATTCTCTAAATCTTTTTTACTATAGCCCCTGTCTGATAAATCCTTTTCTGTATCCATTAGGGCCTTTTCAAAAGTTTCCTGTTTACTAGTTAATCTTGAGCATCTTAATGCCTGGTTCTTTACCACATTTTTATATATATGTGGGGGATGCATACTAGTTCTATGTAAGAAAGCATTTCTTCGACAGGGTTTCCTATGTATAGATGTATGTATCTTGTCTCTATCTTTTGAAATCAATACATCTAGAAACTCTATAGAGTCTTTTGAACAGTTACTAGTTAATGTTAGGAAGCTAGTGGTGCCATTTATATAAGTAATAAAATCATTAAGTGATTCATAGTCTCCTCCCCAAATCAAAAAGAGGTCATCCACAAATCTCTTATAAAGTCTAATGTATTTAGAAAAACCAGTATGTTGTAGAATATATGTATGCTCCCAGTAGGCAAGTACTAAGTTTGCATATGAGTTGGCACATGGAGTACCCATCACCACTCCTGTTGTTTGCAAAAAATACTTATCAGCAAATATAAAAACATTGTTGTTCAAAATTATTTCTAATAACATTATAATCTTAATTACTTCATCTCTTGTAATATCTTTCTGTATTAGATACAACCTTAAATATTCTAAACCTACATCATTGGGTATACATGTAAATAAGGATTTTACATCCAAGGTTACTAGATAATCTGTTTCCATCAAGAGCCCATCATTATTTAATATAGTTAGTGCTTCTAAAAACTGTTGCCTATCCCTAAGAATAGATGTAGTTTTTTGTACAACTGGTTTCAGCTGTTTCTCTATATAGATAGAGATGCTCTCAGTTAACCATCCTTTACCTGAGACTATGGGTCTCAGTGGTGGTTTTTGTAAGTTCTTATGAATCTTCGGTAGGCCTCTAAACATAGGAACTAGTGGTCTCTCGATGAGAAAATATTTGTAAAGGTCATTGTCTGTAATAGAGCACATTAGCATGTCATATAAATCTGTGTATACATTCTTAATTAAAACATTCAATTCCATAGGAGTTAGACATTTATAAGTAGACCGTTCAGACAACATATCAGTTATTTCTTTCTCATAAAAGTCCTTGTCTAATATCACAGTAGCACTTCCCTTATCAGCAGGCCTAATCACTATATTTTCATTATGCTGTAAGTCATTTAAAGCTTGTCTTTCTTCACTAGTTAAGTTAAAGAACTGCGTTCTTGGCTTACAAGATCTATCATTAAACAGTGCTAACAAGTCCACAGTACATGCTTTTTCAAAACATTCTAAATAAGTATGTAGTTGAGGTATAAGAGTAGATGGTTTGGAAAATACACCGACATTGTTATTCATTAAGCCTTGATCATTATTATATAGTAAGCCTAATGCTACATTTCTAGTAAAACACTTAAGGTCTATTATGATACTAGTAACATCAACAGACTGTGAAGGGATAAATGATAATCCTCTATTCAAAACAGATACCTCTACTGATGTCAATGTATGTTTCGATAAGTTCACTATTAAATCCTTTGTGCTGGCTTCAGAATTTTCTTCTGGAATTCGTATGGCTCCTCAGACGTCTTCCTCTTGCGCCCCTTGTAATACGGACTCCATTCTTGTCTGTTCATCGGTTTGAATGATAGGGGAAAATGGAGCTCATCATTTAATTCCTCTATGGTATCTGTTACTGTATTTGTTGTTAACGTCATTCTGGGTCGAACGACAGGTAAAGGATTGTCATTAGTGGGCACATTGTTGGTGCTGCGAAGAGCACTTCTGGCTGACATCAAAGATTGAAACAGTACTAATTTCATGAACTTTAATCATACATTGACTTAGGAATGGTGTCCATTCCCATCATGATATTAGAAAGCCAAAAGATCTGGAGAAATTAAAAAGTGAGAGACCATAAGTATTGTATATGTGATCCATTTTGTGTAATGCTGCCAGCATGGTATTTTCCACATTCAAATATTTACAATCTAGGCACAAATGCATATTGCTGTCATGCTTTTCTGATATATGTCTTAATGTACACTCACATTATTATGTCATATGCAGCTTTATTGTCCTGCTGTAGATGACACACATTACCAAATGACACATTCAGTGATCATTATTATTTACATGATTGTGCTGTCATTACTGCATAAATGTGTGTGTGTGTTTGTGTGTGTGTGTATGCACTCGCGCTCCTATGAATGCAGTGCAGCATAATATTGTTATGTCTGATATACTTTGGCCCTGTATGTGATAGATATGACTGTTGTTACTGTAATGCAAGTGGGACACAACTGTTCTACTTGTGTTGTTCCATTATATACTTAGGAGGGATGACAGCAACTCACATACAACATCATTCACATTGTTCTCATAAAACTCATTAAGGTAGGCCAAATGTGTTTATTTGCAAGTTATCCATGTTTATGCATTGCACCCATTTGTGCAATGATTATTGCTGTTGTATGTCTGTTCAACAACATGACATGTCCTTGATTTTGTAATTTATGCAACATTCTTGGGTCATGCTCTCTAACTGACACAATGACCTTGTATGTGGCATATACTGGAAAAAATTGTGCCATGTCGTATTACAGTACTGTAACTAGTATATATGATCATGTATCCTTAACATACTGTGTTGACATTCACTGGTCCCCTAGTAAATATATGAAGGTGATGCTTTGTTTAGCATCATTCATGACTCCCTTGTTTGTCTACATCTTATGTATGTCAATAGCTGGTCTTTTTGATAATAGTTTGTATTATTACATGTATATGCAGATTGGCATACTTGTGCATGTGTATGCATTTGTAGTACATATGCAGTTATTTACATGAATATACATGTGTACGGCCATAATATGATCTACGCAACCACCCTTGGAATATGTGACTGGTTACATGCACTTATTCAATTTCTCTGTGCTGTGCTCATGTACACAAGACTATTCTTTGATCAGTCCTACACATGTAGCGTGATTTTATATCAGTTATCTCAGTAACAGTGATTGTTCCACCTGTTGTATTATTTGCATGGCAGTATGTATGTATGTATATGTATATATATATATATATATATATATAAATGTGTGTGTGTGTGTGTGTGATACTCAAAACTACTTTTGGTGTGTACCTATGCCACTTACTGTTTAACTGTTGCTTATTACTGTGTTGTTTGCATCATTTGTAGACAGACATGTTTATAGCCATTCTCAGTGCACTATACCCATGTGTCAGTTGTTGGCCATTTGCTTCAATCTACCTTGTAAAGACTTGAAGTCCATCTTCTGCAGTGGACACAGAACTGTGTACTGTGTCTCCTTAGCTAGGCCTGTCCTGCTTTATTCTGTGATCTGATGAAGGTTTGCCACGTTCTCTTTTTTCACTAGTTTGGTTTTGCGTTGTGGTTACTGCTTTATTCTGTGCCCAGTTTTTCTTGCTGACATTTCCTCACTGATGTGGGTCTGTGTTCTCCATCTCCCTTACCCCATTATAGCTTTGGACTACATGTTTCACATATACATGACATATGTTAAGCATATATTTAGCTTCCTGTACCATATCATCCTTGTCATGTAGGTGTACTGGTACAATGTTACCTTGTGCCACCATGTTGGGTATCATACACATGCAAGGCATATGCACATAAGGTGACAGCAACTGAGTTGATTCCATCATTGTTCATATTGTACTTGTGCATTACCCAGGGATTTTTATGCTTTCTGCCTCTGCACAGGCTTGCATTCTTTAATTTTTATCAATCATATATGTATTATCTTTTATCAGTCATATATGCATCACCATTTACTTCATATTCCATGTCACTGGTGTGGGTATGTTTGATGAACCTTCTTTCTGTTTGGATTCTGTTATGCCATGACATGTCACACATATACATTGTATACCTGACAACCCATCTGTGTTGCCTCTGGCATGGTGTATGTCTTTGACATATGGATCACATTTGTACTATGTTTGCGGTGTGTATACCTGCATATGTCCATTTATTGCCTTGTTTATTATACAGCCACATTAATGTTTATTGCTGTGGTATTGCTGTTTGGCACTGTGCTTGGTTGCTTGCCTTTTGCATGCTGAGTTGGAGGTTCTAGTTTGCCCTCCGCTTGTCTGCTCCTGCATTTGCTCATCCTTCTATTGCTTGGCTTACACTCTCACTGCTGACAGCCTAGTGGATGACTGTATTTTATATCCATTGTGTACTGCAGTGATGGCACTCCACATTTAGTGTTGTCCAACTCATACCTACTATTGGTCATACAAATTCTGGTATTACTGTCACACAGTTTGCAACATTTCAGTAATGATTTGTGCATTGTTGCATACGTATTTTTGCATTGCACCATGGCTGGTATACATCCTTACCCTGTTTGTCAATTTTCCTTCACTTGTGTTGTATAGTTTGTATGTGTTCTGATGAAGTCATTTGACGAAAGCGCTTAACTTTTATGTCTTGTTAAATAAACTGTTGTTTTATTCGTGTTTGAGGCTGAGGGACATTGGCTGACTGTTTTTCTACTTTATTACTGGTGTTACTTTGGCACTTTCTGGTTTTGGATAGTTTGTATGTGTGCTATCTGTGGACCTTACCTCTTTTTTACGTGTATTTCCATGTGTGAAATGTCTCGTGATATTTGTTATACATTTATATCTGCTCTTTTTCACTCCTCTGCTTACTGTGTTGTTTCCATTCCTTCTATGCTCCAAAAACAAAAAATGGGGCGTAGTCCCACCAAAAAAAAAAAAAACTGCCCATGCCCTTCTGCCTCTCCCTTTGGCCTTCTTATTCCATCATTTCTCTTGTGTATCCCACTTCTTCACTCTCATCCCACAACTGCTTTTCTATCACCCTATTTCCTTGTGTGTTTGCATTACCTGTTTTCCCCATGTGTGTCCTGTACCCATTATTAGCCACTGTTAGCCATGGCGAATTGGCCATGATTGCGCTTCACCTTAGTTAGTTAATTTTTAATTGGAAAATTTGTGGATTATATCAGATTATGCAAATTGTGATGAGTTTTCAGGTTCATAGGTTCATAGCATTGGTACTAGGCTATCGGCCCTAGGGCCTATACAAGCCTAGCCGAACAATTCAGAGGATATTTCTTCTTGTATTTATATATGTCCGTCTAAGAACTATGACAATATCCATAATTGTTTGCAGATATTTGTCATTGTTCGGGCATAACTACTGATGCACATTTCTCTTCCTTTAGTAATTTCCACCTATTACTGAAGGTTCCATTGAACTTGTATAAATTCTGTATTTATCTTACTTCATCAACAAGTTTTCCTGGAATACAGCTTTGGCTTGACTGCTTGTGGTTGTGCTGCCATTGCTAGTTATGTCTGCCTTGTGCTGAGTTATTCTCCGTACACTGGGGCATATTTGCATATTGCTTGATTAGCTGCAATTCCTGCATGGAACTTAGTGCACTCCTGCAGATTTCACAAACTTTATAGAATCTGACCGAAGGGATACAAGGACCAAAACAAAAAAGAAAGAGAACCAACAGATGGAATCAAAGAAGGGATTCTTTAAGTACATAAAGAAGAAATGGACGGTGAATACAAAAATGAAGAGAATGAAGAGGAAGAAGTGCAGTATAGGGAAGACATTGGTATGGATGTTTTACCCGAGGTATAGTCCCATTTTGTCAAACCCTGCACTGTTGAAATAGTAATCCTCATGTTTTTATATGACTCAAGTAAAATTGAATGCGATCCCTATCATTAGGTGATTATTTGCTCCTAGTGGCTGCTTACTGTCAGTTTTGAAATCATTCTCCTCTGTATTCAAGAACTTCTTCTTCTTCTTTCGGCTTTTCCCGGTTAGGGGTCACCACAGTGGAACTCCAGTCCGCTAATGGTTGGCAGTTGATTTTTTTTTTTTTTTTTTTACGGTGCTGAGGTGCCAGCTCGTCTAAGCCCAGCCTTCAACGAAGGCACACCCATTTACGCATGTCTTTTGAACGCCACTCGACCGCGGGGAAGACATGCAGACTCCACACAGAAGGTGCTCATTCCAAAACTGCTCTTTCTTGAGTAGGCTTCAGTACTGTCTATCTGACAAATTCATATTGCAGGCTTTCTGGGCATCAATTATGTGCCTCCTGAAAGTGCAATACTGACAATTTTCTGTTGTAAAAGATTGTTATTTGGAATGACATAGCTAAATATTTTATTTAATGACCGAGGTGTGACTATTTTAATATAATGCTGTTCTTTTGCTCTTTGAATCAGAGTACATACAAACACATACATACACACACATATATGTGTATATATATATATATATATATATATATATATATATATATATATATATATATATATATATATATATATATATCTTTACATATATATGTATATATATGTGTGTGTGTGTGTGTGTGTGTGTTTGTATATGTATGTGTATTTCAAATTTGGTAAATACTTTATCATTCTTAAAGTTTTTTTTCCTTTGATAGTCATATTTTCTTAACTGTTGTGATGGCAGTTGATTAAGCCTGGAAATTTATTTTCTCTTATGAAATGCAAAGCTTGTGAACATTTTGGGGGGATTCACATAAAATAATAATGCAACTGTACTGTAGTAAAGAGGACAGTAAAAATCATGAGATGCAGCCCAGTGAGAATTAGGTAAACACGTGTCAACACAATTGCTGAGAACATTGCTGCATAATAAAGCTGTGCAATATTAACCCTTCTCATACGTCCTCCACTTCATCAGTCATTGCCTTTCCCAGACTTTTACTCCAAATTAATAAACTCTTCTTGTCCTTACCCCAGTTTCTCTTATGGGTTCTACTCAGGTTCACTGCAGGGGGCTTGAGTCCCAAACTCTCCAAAACTACTGTCTCAAAGCCAGGAATTGAGTTCCTTGTAGCTCGGCTATGCTGCTGCTGTTCAAACTCTAATATGAATTTGGGCAAGCCGTCATAAGGAAAGAAGGCTGCTTGAACTCAAACTCAAATATGAGTCTGGGCAAGCAGCTATAGTAAGGGAGCTGGGTGGAGTTTTAGGATTAGGGAGCAGGAAGAAGATTTTTGGGTTAGTTAGCGAGAAAAGGAATTTTAGGTTTTGGGAATGATCAGGAACTTAAGTTTAAGGGGGGTCACTTTTAGGTTTAAGGAGCAGGAAGGCGGTTTTATGGTTATAGAGTGATTGGGGAACTTAGGTATAAGGAGGAGGTTGGAGGTTTAGGTCTAGGAAACGATTGGGAACTTTAGGATTTTGGAGAGGGCAGTGGAGGTTAAGGGTAAGGGACCAACGAGTCATGTCGGAAACTGGGTGGGAGGTTTAGTTTTAGGTTCTGGTAAGGCTATGTAGTTTATAGGATCAGGTATTGGGAGGGCTATGTAGAAACAGGAGATTGGGCTAGTGAGAATTAGAGGACTTATTTTTTTGAGCAAGTGGTAACGAGTAGGTGTACTGCAAGCTACTAGCATACGAACACCTATAGCAGACATGTTCTATTCTATGGAATATCTGATAGCCTGCCTTAAGCAACTGATGCAATTATTCAGCAACTTGCCACTGCCCTCTTATTGTATTTTATTTAACATGTATTTATTATGTAAATATCATAAATATTTTACTAAAGTATTATTTTCTGCATGTTTGTGGGTTTTTTTTTGTTTTTGGTGTGTTTGTTCCCACATCTGTGCTAAACCTGAAATTGGTTAATTTGGATTAGTGCTCTACTCCGGTTAACATATTTAAATAAACAAATAAATATATGCTACACAGACGCTGCCAAGAGTCCATACAAGCAGTAAACAGCAAAGTGCTGTATGTGTTTATTGTTGATAAGACAGCTAGAAAGGGTGAAGGACAAGCAGAGAAGTAAACAGAAAGACAATGTGAGGGGGAAACCGGCATGGGATAAGGGAAGGAGGGCATTTGTTTGTGGGGTAAGTGCCCTTTTTTATAGAAGAAGGGTAGGAGAGGTAAGAAGGGGGGAAAGACGTGGGTAGGAAAGAGGGAATAGCGATGGCCTCATGGGCAGTCACACAAACACATCATATAGACAAAGACTGACAGAGGAAGGGGTGATACAAAATGGGGAGGGGGCCATCAAGGAGAGATGGTGACAGACAGAGGAAGGACAGCTAGAGGTGGGGAGGGTTCATTGACAAAAAGGGAGGATGAATGGCACACAAGGAAGGGGACTACCATAATAGGATAGGAAGGAGTGGAGTATGGTAAGGATTGCCTGTCAGGCTGCCCAGTGGGGAAGGTATCCAATAGTCAATTACTTTCATGAACGACATCAAAGAAGAGTTCTATCACTAGTGGCTAGATGATCAGGGTCAGTCATTATGCAACTCTGCCAGTTACATGAGGATGCACTCCAGTGTCCAGTCTAGTCCAAAGCCACTGGTCCACCTAAGCCTTAGCCTGCCATTGCACCACCCACCAGATGACCCAGGAGATGTCCTCTGTGCCACTCCCTAATGAGGTGTCCATGCTTTCCAGTTGAGAAACACCACCAGAGGCCACCAGAGAGCCCTGCAGGTTGCCTCCCAGAGGATAGCCTTCTTCATTGCATGGAGACTCTGGCCTTTCTGAAGACTGCTGCAGAATCACAAGTTAGTTTGGATGCTGGTGCAGGGTGCACACACGCACACACACACGCACACACACACAAACACATACACACACACACACACACACACACACACACACACACACACACACACACACACACACACACACACACACACACACACACACACACACACACACACACACACTAAGTACAGCATAACCATGGATATCAGAAACAGCCTATACCTATACATTAAGGCCTAATGCAACATGACCCAGCATAAATTAATCCTTATTGTAATAGACTGTTTGCTATTTCCTACCCCCTTCTTTCCATTAGTGGAGGAGGTCTTGGTGGGACTTCCTCAAACCACCCTACTTGCGTCAGCTCTGCTCACAAGAGCAGATGATACCAATTGCGTCACTTTCTACCCTGGCAAGCAAGTGGAAAACATAAGGGGATCTCCCGGAGCCACTGCCTGTGCTGTATGTGCAACAGATGAAGAAATATTTTAGTCTTGCTGCTGCCCATGCAAAAGTCCTGTTACATTTGGATACTGCAGTGACCATGTCCACTCACTAGGTTAAGTCCAAGTGGGGTATGATTTCACATGTTGCAAATACCACATGAAGTGCCTTCATGGGCAGCACTATGCCATTTATGGCAGTGCAGTGTATGTGGTTAGTAGGATGGGTCAGGTTGATAGCTATGCTGCCATGCCTCATAGGAGCACAAACTCAACCTGTCATATAATGCCATGTTGCGGTCATGACTATTACCATGCTGTAAATGTGTGGCAGAATGGCCTGGCTGCAAAGCCACATGCACTTTAACTTGTACAGTGCACATAATGAAGGCTGACTGGACTTCATAATGTGGAGTAGAGCTGATAAATTACATTACTGGCACAGTTCAGAGAATATTGCACTATGTTACCTCACATACACAAGGTACAGTAAAATGACAAAGGGGACTTGTCAGAAACACTAACAGAGGGGAGCATATTCACCTCAGCTGTGAGGGAGGAGAATGTGTTAATGTTTCTAACTACTACATCATCATCATTAAATGAAGGCTATCCTGTCCATGTGCATCTGACATATGCTACACAGGCAGCAGAAACACTGACAGCAGCCGTGGGACACACATCTTCCAAGGTGCAAATAAATGACATTATGCAGAGGCACACTGGTGCCCATCAAGGACCTAAGGCATGGTAAATGCATGATATTGATGTTACCCTAGGCATGAATCAGTTAATGTGTAGGGCTGTGATTCAGGCACAGGCAGATGCTATGCAGACCATGTCATAGGTTCACAGTGTGCTGCTTGACCTGTGTGAAGATATCCATGGCCTCAGTGAATACCGCAGACCATTACAGGGAATTGCAGACACATTCTCTACAGGCATAGGTCAAGGTAGGGGACAGCTGCTCACTGGCTTCAACATTGCTTTCGCATATGGCTGTGTCTACTCAAGTGGGATTTGGATGTCACTGCTTATGAAAGTGGAAAGTCTTGAAGACAGGCACAGTGGCCATCTAGTTCCATTGTGGATCACCCCATATATCACATAGGGTCTCAAAGAGTTTCACAGTGGCCCATCCCCTAGTAGCTGCCCCAGAATGAAACATATCCCTAGCCAGACAGGCCATACTAACAGCTAGCCACCTGACACAACTACACAGCAGTGGATAAAGCCACAATTCTGCATATGGAGCCTACATACTATGGCCTCCCATGAAACATGTGCCTCTACTCCTGCATCTGCAGGGACAGCTGCTACAGCTGACCAGCATTCTACCTCAGGAACCACCACATCATCATCTGAGGATGTAGGCCCCACCTGTGATCCCACTACCTATGCTAGTGTTGTTGCCCCCATGTCTGTGCAAATGATGATGAATATAGCCTGCCTACCCCTCAGCTCATGTGAGTTAAATAATGTCTGATGCACAGTGCGGCCATTCGGTCAATTTTCTGTTTGCGCTTTTCCTGCAGCGGCCTATAATTATGAACCAGATGCCGCCTCTTTTCCAGTACCATGACATACCATGACTGCAGCAGCAGCTTAGGGGCCTGCCACTGCCACATCCCCTCTCTCCCCTCACCTGACTCCCCCTCTGCTGCTGCCACATTACTGAGAGGCAATACTATGGTCTAGTCTTGGTGAAATAGTCTGCATAACAAAATGTGGTGTAGGATGGCATGCACCACAAATAGCTTGCTGTATGTCTCAGGAGTGTGCTGCAGTATTGCACTAGATGAATATTGGCAGCAGAGGTCAGACTTTAGCACTAAAAATGTGTTTGATAATGTTTCTTGTTGGTGCCAATATAGTGTTATATGCCATCTGCCCCTCTGCAAGGGGCCTGCAGAGTAGGGTTATTAGCTATGGCTCCAAGGTAAATGCAGCATCAACTGTAATCCGTAACACCAAAAACAATAACTACAATGTACTAAATAACCATTATTGTATAACTTGTATTAATTATTTAAAATTACATATGATAAAAGGATTTATATTTTCAGAATGCATGAGATATTTAGTTATAGTGCTGATATCTGTGAAATCTTCTCGTACTGAACATTACTGACATCAATAGTTTGTCTGCAGTTGTACCTAAGTATGTGAACTGTTCCTCATATCTGTGATACAATTTCCTACGATTCTTAATTTTTACATGACATGGTAATTTCTTTGGCTTTCATTCTTACTTTTGAAGCTCATATGTGTGAATTTATAACTCATTGAGGTACTGGAGCTTTATTCCCCAGGCCTTCTTTATTAACAGGGATCTGCTCAGATGGATTAAGTTGGTAATTTATTTGTAATAAATACATTTTACGGAATTCTCATTATTGCTATTTTTAATTTTCTAAAGTTGAAGCAAAAGTAACAAAACTCATACAGTGAGTGCAAAGTGACTGGAAGTATAGCACAAATGTTTAAAGTTATGAACTATTAACAAACCTCATCATGCAGATTTGGGCTTGGCTATACAGCTTCAGAATCATCCTGCATGATTCAAAACAATCTCATCTAGACCATATCTCCAAAGAGATTCTAGACAAAAGGAGTTTGTGCTTAATGTAACTTACCAGGATTTAAAAAAAAGCTAGGAGCTATACTCCATCTGAAAGCTGGGGAATCTGGCTGACAAAAAATGCATTTAAAACAGCTCCACCCAAAAAATTAAAAAAAAAAATCACCATGTATTCATCTTCTTTGCAGTAATAATGGTTTTGTACCACATTAAGTGCTAGTGCAAGTTTTTAATTTTCATTTATTATACCAAAAGCTACCTGGGGGTACCATACTGATACAATCTTATTTATTAGCCATGTCTTCCTTTTCTAGCAATAGGTTCATAAAATGATACTAGGCTATTGGCTCGGAGGCCCTTATAAGCCTAGCCAAGAATTTGGCCCATGTTCCCTTAAAGTCAGCACCTGTTTCCCCTGTCCAGCAGGGACACAAGTGGGATCCCAGGGGTGTATTTTCTGTTTCCCATCCAGTCGTCCAGGTTCCTCTTAAAGAGGGCTAGAGAGGTACTCTGCTTGACATGGAGAGGGAGTGTATTCCACAGCTGGGGAGTCTTTGGAACACAAATCTGTCCCACTAACAAGTTCAGTTAATGTCACAGACCAGGTTAAGGCCTTGTGTGTGGGTTGAGTGAGTGGATTTTGACTTACGGATATGCAGCAACTCCATCAAGGCTGGGTCTGAGATGGCTTTGTATGCCAGACACAGGTCACCTCTGAGCAGTCTGTATGAGACTGAGTAGAGGGACAGGACTTTTAGCCTATCTGTATAGGATAGATGTTTGAGAGCCTGAATTTTCCTGGTCAGGAACCTCTATGGTCTCTCCAGCTGCTGCATGTGCTTGGCAAGGTACATGCCGAAGGGGGCATTGTACTCGATAATGGATCTGATAAGGGAGGAGTACAGGGATGTTATCACCTTCTTGTTCCTGGATGAAATGCCCTTATTTATGAGGTGGGCCACATAGAAAGCCTTCCATACAATGGGGGTAATGTGGTGGTCAAAAGTCAGGTTGCTATCAACCTGGGTGCCCAAGTCCCTCACGACTGATTGTGTCCTTAATGCATTGTTATTAATGTGATAATTAGTAGGGATGCTATTTCCCCAAATGGGATAAAGATGCATTTCTCGGCATTCAGTTTGAGGCCATGCTTCTGGCAGCAGTCATTAGTTTGGGTAAGGCCCTCTTGTAGGATGTTTACATCACTAGGGGAATTTAAGACAGCATCCAGCTTGTGTTGTCCGCAGACTCGGTCAGCCACAGACCACTAG